>NW_026800011.1:600000-768779 GCF_032191835.1 Heteronotia binoei | reverse complement strand
TACTATACTTATATGTATTTGTCACAAAAATCTGTCATAAGAATAATGTCGGCTTTTAAGCATAACAGGACCAAAAAATACAGTCAGGCCTCTGCACCAGGGGACCCTGCAAACAAAAATCCAACACTGAAGTTGATTACAAAAGGGAGAAAGGAAAGGGTACTCAGGAATTAATATGAACAAGTATAGTTACATGTTCTCAGGCTTTAGTTATTTGGATTTCCATTTTGCAGTTTTCCAAGCAAGATCTTGAGCAAAGTATTTGTTACAATGTGATGAGGTCTCTTTCAACAGAGTATTGGTATTTTAACAAACATGAACAAGACTTAGTTGTCTCTTTTTTCTCATTTAAAAAAAGCATTGAGTACACCACACCATGCATATTTAATAAATGCCACTTCAGTTACCTAATTAATTCAGTCACCTAATTAAGATCGGTCAATAGGCTATAGCACAAGAAAAATAATTGTGCCTAGTTGGTTGATTAAGAACTACCAGGAAGTTGGCTTATTTCTGGAGAGCAGTCAATTAGAATGCAAAATGGCATCTACAAAGTTCTTATTCTGGGTCCCAATTTATATCAAAGACTATAAGTGCATCTATGCCAAAGGGAAAATGATCTAGTATATATTTATTGTGGAAGTATTATTTAGATCAAATTAACTTGAACTTAAATTTGGTCGTGAAATGTTTGTCAATCTCTTACAAGCACAAACTTTTGAAAGTATCCTACCTAAATATGAGATTGAAACCAGTTACTGTACTGAGATTGTAGTTTGCTGTTCTGTTTAATTAGAAAGATAACATTTTTGCATGATTGATAAGCTCATTCAAACATGCTCACTTTGCTATCAATCAGAACTAGTTTATATCTGGTAACTATCATGCTCACTTTGCTATCAGTTTTGAAACTAGTTTATATCTGGATAAAGTTCAAACAAAGTTCAAACAACAGTAAAATATTCAAACCAAAATAGAATATGGTCTAAATAAAATTTATTGTCTAATTCTTGGCATCAGAATTAAGTACCACTTAGTTCAATGGGACTTAATCCCAGGAAAATACACATAGAATGGCACTTATGTTTCAAATCCATGGAAATATTTCTGGAGAATTCCTGATTTGCACCATTTGGCATCAGCAATTGTAAATTCAAAGTGAGATGAGGAAACAGCAGTGATGCTTTATGTGGTACTGTTGGCTTTGGACTAGTGGGATAATCATGTAAACCCCTAAATGGAGTTGTCATGTCTTGCTTAACCACGCAGACTGCCATTTAATGACCAGGTGAACTGCAAAAAATCTTCCAATTCTCAGTGTAGATTTATTGATCATATAGATTCATAAATGAAACCTGGGAGAGGTTGCTTGAACAAACATAATTAAAAGCATGATTGTTCTCTTTTAAGATAATTTGTACAGAATAAAATGAGTATTGCTGGCTCTTTTTACCTTTTTTTGGGGAAAAGCACACCTTGATTATCAATCAAGAAGGTCTTTCTCTGCAAATACTTGTGTAGGCTGTTTCAGTCTCTTTTGCTTGTTTAGTAATAGAACCTAGGATTGGTATTGAGCCAGCAGAAGCCACAAAGTTTTAGGCAGAGTGCATTTGATGCAGTCTACTTCTGAATAGCATGTAGAGGAGTGGGGGTGGTTTGCCAGTGAGGGAAGAAGTCAGTCATTTTAAATGCAATACAGTCTCAGCGCTAGGATAATTAGTTACTTGTTAATCTATACATGTTGTGGAGAGATCAACGTTTCTTGGTTCACAGGCCATTAAATTATGTATTGGGGGGAAGTAATTCATCTTCAAAACTGGTTGTTATTTGCTGCTACTATTGATGTGTATGGTGCCGTAGTGCCAATGATGCACATTTTTTATTGGCTACTGCTTGTGACCCAGGTGGCAATGGCAGATGAAAGCAGCTGGTAAAAAAAAATGTTGTTATAGCTGCTGCCCTGGACCTGGCAGTTTGGGAAAGAAGGAGAGAGGAAAAAAAACTTTGCTTTAATAATTGATGTAGTGGATGTGGCTGAAGTCTCAAAATTGTTTCTTCCTTAAAACTTCCTTTAGTGGCTTCCTGTAATGAATTTTAGCTGTGTTAGATCCAGTATGTATCTAGGTGATAGAAATAATTGCATTCTTCACACTCTTCTCAGTTGTTCAGATCTGTGCCCACATCCAAGGTGAGCAGAAGGCCTAAAGTGGACTTGCTGTTGTTTTCTAATTTCTTTTTAAAAAATATACTGGTTACATGTGTCATCCAATGCAAGCCCGGGGGAAATTTGTACATACTGATAAACTAAATGCAAGGTTTTTTCTCAGTGGGAAAAAAGTTGTTCCCTGGATCTGTTTCAGGTAGGGAAAAGGGCATTTGGGGAAAGCTTTAAGCCCCCTCTGCCCTTGCACATTGGTCCCAGCCTGACATGGGCTCTCATGAACCTGAGAACAGAAGTTTTAACAGCATCCAGTGAATGTTGTCCTGTCAACACAAAGAGCAAACCCTTAAATATTGTAACATACAGTTATCAAAAATACATGCTTCATTTATAAATAGCACATATGTATTTAAATTGCTACTTTTCTTAACAAAAGGCCTGAAATCAGGAAGCTATACATTTCCTGGTCCTTGTTGAATTTTATTTTGCCAACATACCGTATGTACATGAAACATACATGAAAGGAAGTGCATGAAAGGAAGTTAAGTTTTTTTTCAGGTGCTCCATCAAGAAGAAAGTGGGGTTGTGGTAATTTGTTATCTTAAATTTGCAAATGAGTTACAGGTATGTAGAATATTTTTTTAAAACCCCTTTTTTGTGTACAACCTTTTGTGATCATCTTATGTTTGGAGTTGTTTTCCTTTTGGGTAAATATGGCACATATGCCATTCATAAACAAGTCAAGATAAGTGTATTATGTGGGCAATATCTTCTTTGACTGCCTTAACATTGCAATGTGCTCATCTTGAAGGATATGGTAAAACTATAAAATGTAAAAGCAATCTGGTGAATCAGCATTGTGCTGAACAGCTTCTAAGGGTGAAATTTTAATCATTTGGTGTCTTGTGTTAACAAATGTGGTTTTTAACTTTCTAATAACTGTTAGTTGAACAAAAAGTGATACTGTTGCCTGAATACAAAAAGAAAGATTTATACAAGTAATTAAAACATCTCTCACTTGAAAAAGTTGCTTTAATTAATGTTCATTACTTTTTTCAGACTGATCTTGATTACGTAAATGGTGTTGTCGCAAGCCTAGAAAAGGAGTAAGTTAACATTAGATAAAGTGTCATAGAACTAATTTGATTATGAGCTGATTTTTATTTCCATAGTTGTTTGACAGTAAAATTAAAACTGTATATGTATATGGATTGCATATTATAGGAAATCAAATGGGGCAACTAAATAGTTTTATTTGTAAATGAGATTAAAGGATTCAGCTTGACATAAGCAGATTACTTTGGCATAAAATAAATGGATTGCTTGGCATCTATGCCTAGCTGTAGTATGCTGGCACTGAAATATAGACCGGGCAAGTAGCTGATTATCTGTTGCAGTTGTAAATAATTAATTATGGGCAGGACCACAGAGCCCAGTTAGCATACCAGAGAATTGTGCTAAGTTTTACTTGGGGTATATTGTGCTTTGTTGCATTCTGCCCCAGTATGTTCCCCAGAAGCGATGGGGGAATCAGCTATGAGAGGATAGGCTTGAAGCCAAGGAAGTCGCCTCTCAGGTCTTTAGATTTCAACCAATATTTTTCTTTATCAGTAGGTAAGCTGATAGTAGGGTAAGGTTGCCAATCCCCAGATGGGGACAAGGGATCCCCCAAGTTTGGAGACCCTCCCCCACTTCAGGGTCATTAGAAAGCGGGGACGGGGAGGGAAATATCTGCTGAGCCCTCCATTATTCCCTATGGAGACCGATTCTCATAGGGTATAAGAGAATTGATCCATGGGTATCTGGGGGGTTGTTTTTTGAGGTAGAGGCATCAGATTTGTAGCATAGCATTCAGTTTCTCTCCTCAACCCTCCCCCCCCCCAATTCTATGAGCCCCCAAAGAAGGTTCCACTATCCTTTATTATTTCCAATGGAGGGAAGGCATTTAAAAGGTGTGTGGTCCCTTTAAATGTGATGGCCAGAACTCCCTTTGGAGTTCAATCAGGCGCCCTGAGCCTGCTTTGGCGGGAAGGGCGGGATATAAATTAAATGTTATTATTATTATTATTATTTATGCTTGTCACAACCTTGCTCCTGGCTCCACCCCCAAAGTCCCCAGATATTTCTTGAACTGGACTTGGCAACCTTAATTGATAGATGCCCAGTTCATGGCCAAATGGATGTTTGAGCACAGGCCCAACACTCAGTTCATTGCACCATACTAGGAACTTAGAATGGAGTGTTTTGCAGAATATATATGTTCATATACGTCTAAAAAAAACTTTTGTGTTTTATAGATTTTCTGCTGAAATAAGTTCTGGCTTAGTAGAGGTAATAGCCCCACCTGCATCATACTATCCTGACCTAACAAACTTAAAAGAGACATTTGGAGACTCAAAAGAGAGAGTCAGGTCAGTAGGTTTTCTTTGACTGTGGGAGCAGGCATATGCCTTCTTTGTCATTTTCATAAGATACATTAAAAATGGATATAATAGATTCTTGTTTATTTGCATATCATATTCATGAACAGAATGTATGACAAAGTAGGGTTGAAGAGCATGTTAACTTTATTCTGTATGCTACTGTTCAAGAATTGTTATCCTCAAACAGAAGAATTCTGAGGGCTGGTTTCAAAGCCAAGTGGAAACAGCTTTTTATGGCAAAAGTAAGAAGGCTCTGTGCATTTTCTCCCCAAGCCATTCTCTCCTCAGGCCACTTTTCCACACCATTCTCAAGGGTCCCGTAGGGTAGGGGTCCCCAACGCAGGCTGTGTCTTCCACAAAACCAGGCCCTGGTGCCAAAAAGGTTGGGGGTCACTGCCGTAGGGTGCAACTTTGGAGGGGGCACAAGGGGCCTCAACTGAAAGAGGCAGGTGGGGGGGGAACCATTCTATGAACAGAACACCATCTGCAGTTCTCTTGATTCTGCCTATACACTTTGAGGTTATTCGGACAAGTTTTGTGGATGATACGGCACTGGGGGAGTTAGTTCACTGGCAGTGGTGGTGGTCTCCCAGGAGCGGTTCAGTTCCATTCGTTATTATTATGGTCATTTGATGAAACATATAATCAGTTTTACCATTTACACAATAAACATCATTTATACAATAAAACATAATCTAATAAAATTTAAGCCTGGTTACAATACAGTTTCCATAGCCCTCCCAGGATCTGGCAGCCGGCTAATGGGAAGATTTTTGGGAGGCTGTACTGCTTCTGCTTCCTGCCTGTAGGAGTGGGAGCCAAGGAGGTGGAATGACCTAAGTCCCCTCCCTCCACAGTTTTTCCCAAGTGCCCATATTATGCTCTAGGTTATTTTATGTCTTTAATGTGTACAGGCATGTTAACCTTTAAAAGTTATAAAATTACCTTTAATTTCAGATGGCGGACAAAGCAAAATCTGGATTATTGTTTTCTTATGATGTATGCACAGAAAAAAGGTGTTTACTACATTCAGGTAAATTATGGTTTGAATTATAAAACTAATAAATAAAGGCAACTGTGAGTGGGGCTAGTACTATTATTAGCCATTTCTTACTTAGATAGGATGTCAAAACAGGTGGTATGCACTGAGGTGTTCATGTGCATTAAATCAGAAAATCTAGCCGCTTGGAACTTGAGGTTCTTTGCATATCTTTTAACTTATTTTTAGACAACAAGGAAGCTAAGTCTAAGCAACGCTGATTTGCTTGGTTTTTAATTTAAACTATTTTATTTATTTATTTATTTTATTCGATTTATTCGATTTTATTCGATTTTACAACTTTTAACAAAGGACTCAAGGTCTACTTTAAGATTTCAGCTACTAAACTCAGAGTATGATTTTAATTCCAGAAACATCTGTAAATTGCCAAGGCTAGGTTTTATAAATAAGACTTCACTTGTATAAGAACTGCAATAAAGCCAATCAGAGACTGAGATGATTTTGCTAAGTTTTATACACTGTTCAGTAGCTGATCCCAATGGGGTTTACAGGCAAAGAACTATAGAGCACTACAATCTTTAACCTGGGTTTTAATTCAGCAGAATCAATTTTGGTTGTTCACAGTGTCCCGTTGCAGATGTCCCAGGGCCAGGTTGTTGTTTTTAATCAGAAGAGTGAGGGGGGGATTTGTTAGGAGGGGGAAGTATACTCCAGGTGTATGAGGTGGTCTTCATAGTGTAGTAATCTCAGTGCATGACATTTGAACTGGGCCGGTGCATCTAATAAGGCTTTGAACTGGTCCAGTGAATCTAATAAGGCTTTTTCACAGTTAGTCAAAGCCTGCCAAAATTAATTTTGTAATACTTCTGTAATATTTTTCAGAGAGCCAAAAAGTATCCTTTCACCATTTAAAGACCAAATTCACGGAGGGACATGGTATAAGAACATTGCTGAATTATTCTTTGCATCTTTTTACCACCATAGTTGGATCCCTGCATAGTTGGAAGACTGTATTAGAACCATTAATATTTTATTTTATTACTTGGGATTATTATCAATACCTTATTTTTTTTTAAAAAAAGAATGATTTAATGGGGTCTGTTTGATTAAAATATCTAAAGTGTTTTAGGTAGGAGAGATCCTGCTGAAGCCATATATGTTTTTGAGCACTAGATAGTGTGTGGGGTTGAGGCAAGGCAACCTTCAATGTATTTAGTGGTTTCCCATGCATTCGTTTAATCAGTAGGTGAACAATTATAAAATAAAGCAATTATTGTCTTCCTTGCATGATTTCCAAATGCCTTCATAGTTTATTGCCCTGGAGGCCAGTCATATGGGTAGGTTTAAAATGTGTTTGACTTGAAATGTGCTTTGTCTTTTTTCCCATTTCACCACTTCTCTGTTTTGCTGGTCTTGCTTTTAATGTAGCTGTTTGGTTTCCTTAGCTGGAGGATGACATCGTTGTCAAGCAGAATTACTTCAGCACAATTAAAAATTTTGCGCTTCAGTTGTCCTCTGAAGACTGGATGATTCTTGAGTTTTCTCAGCTGGGATTCATTGGTAAGGGAATTTCTTTTTGAAATGGGCTCAACTGGAAATCTTAGATTGACAGTCTTATGCTGAAAATGAAGCATGAAAATGTAAAGAGCTTCTTATAACATGCAATAAGTTTAATATTTTTAAAAGAGCCACTAAAAAGTTCATCCTGCACTTCAACATGTTAGGTTGTTTGTAAATTATTGTGATATAACTCAGCAGTTGAAAATCAGAATAATGTGTATAGTCATGACTGCAGGCCTGAAATAAATGACAGATTCTTAACTTACATGACTTGAATGGCCTTCAGTCTTGTAATTATTCAGACTTGTAATCATTAGGCCCCATTAAGTTCTAGAATATAACCTTGCATTCAGAGTTTAAGAATCTACATTTTTTTAAAGAAGAATTTTTCCAACATCCTTGAAGAGAGGAAGAACTCTGTTTTTTGTTTTGTTATATATGTAAAAGGCAAGAGGAAGGTCTGTGTAGCACCATTCCTATATTCTTCTTCAGGCCCTGACCTTCTGTCTATGCAGTACTTATGCCCCCACGTGATTCTAGTTCCAACCTTTTTAAAAATGAATTTTTGATGAAATGTAAAAAGTATTAAACAGATCATGTTAGTGCAGAAATTATCAGATGCAATAACCTCTAGGTTACTTCTTCAATTATTCAAGTTAGAACACTTTTAGTTAAACTAGTCCTTTCTCTTGACAGTCTGGTTTTACAGTTTTAAAACACAGGGCAGTTGTTGATGCTATTTTAAAATTCTTGCAGGAAAAATGTTCCAATCTCCAGATATTACTCTCATTGTAGAGTTCATATTTATGTTTTATAAGGAAAAACCTATCGACTGGCTCTTGGATCACATTCTTTGGGTGAAAGTTTGCAACCCTGAGAAAGATGCAGTAAGTTCACTTTGAATTTTAACTGTATTTAATATTTCTGGTGAGGGTGCTGTGTGTTACATGCTGTAAATGTGAGAAAGGACGTGTAAGAGGAAGGGAAGAGGTGTCTCTTTCCCATTATGGTCTTGTGTATATGGTCTTACAAATGGAAGCATGTGTTATGCAGTGAAATTGGTGAGAGGCTCCTTGGTCACTAGCATGTGTAGAATCTAAATGGAAATGGTTAGTATCCATGTGTGGGTAGGCACACAAGTTCTCTCACGTTCTATTCCATTGTTGCACTTCTGGAAAAACATGCTCTGCAATGGAGGATCATTTTGGGCAAACAGAAGTACAGAATCCAAGCTTACTCACAGTGCTAGATATTACCAAGAGCTGTCTTTCCAGTTGTTTACTGTTGTCCCTACCTTCACAGTATTCAGAAGAACCCCCTAAAGATTATTCCTAGGGCTGCAGAGTGCATGCAGAGGAACCATCATGCTGGACTGAGGAGGGGCAAAGGGATGAAATAACTCTCTCCTCCTTTCAAGGATACTGTGCTTGCAGAGGAGGATAGAATCATAGATTCAGAGAGTTGGAAGGGGCCATACAGGCCATCTAGTCCAACCTCCTGATCAATGCAGGATCTGCCTATAGCATCCCTGACAAGTGTTTGTTCAGCTGCTGCTTAAAGACTGCCAGTGAGGGGGAGCTCACCACCTCCCTCGGTAGCTGATTCCACTGCTGAGCAACTCTTACTGTAGTTCCCCTCCCCCTAATATCCAGCTGGTACCTTCCCACCCTTAATTTAAGCCCATTTTTGCAAGTTCTGTCCTCTGTTGCCAGCAGGCACAGGTCACTGACATTTTCTAAGTGACAACCCTTCAAATTCTCACAATTTTATCTCTTTGTTCTTCATCATTCCAGCGTGCTCAACCCACATGGCTGTTCCTCTTTGTGGGTCTCTCAAAGGTCATTTCCAGGGTCAGAAAGAACTGCAGCAGTTGAGAGGAACATGGGAAAATTAACTTTTCATGCACGGGATGGTAGAATTCTGTCCGATGGTTTCTTTTTAGAAAACATGACATTTAAAACAATATTGTATAGCAAAAGCAATGGATTACAAATATTTTCTAATTTCTTTAGATCTGTAGGCATTAAAAGGTATATTTGGGCAGGGGTGCAAGGTGGAGTTAGCTGCTTAGTGTGCACTCTAAAATATCTGAAAGATACACAGTTCCAGGATGATGATGGTCAAGTGATAGGTGCACTTGATTCCATCACAGGCAGGGCTGGATTAACAATTAAGCCAGCTAGGCATTGGCCTATGGGCTCCCACACCTTTAGGGGCCTGGTCCAGCTCCCCCCCATTTTCACCCCTGCTTGCAGCCTTCCCAGCCTGCACATGCAGCCAGCAATTGAGCTGCTTTTTGCCCGACTTGCCTGATGCGGCTGCTGCTGCCATTGCTGCCAAGTTTGCCTCTCTCTGCCTCTCCCCCACAGCTTTGTCAAAGGGGCTTCTGAGAAGGTGCCTGCAGGCTACAGTGGGGGCCCCAGGCGGTGGGGCGGGCACTCCAACTCTGAGATAATTTGCAAAGCCCCCCCCCCCCGCAAATTTTGACTGCTGAGGGGCCTCCACAGGGTTTAATCCAGTACTGATCATAGGACATTTCCATCAGTTGTAATACGTGTGTCTGTGCCTTCAGCATAAGGGATGACTAATTCTAACACCCCCAATTTTCTTTTAAGAAACATTGTGATCGGCAGAAATCAAACCTTAGAATACGCTTCAGGCCTTCTCTTTTCCAGCATGTTGGCCTGCATTCCTCTCTAGCAGGGAAGATTCAGAAGCTCACAGTGAGTATTTGAAATATATGATATATTTCCTTCCTTACTAGGTCAGTTCACAGTAACTGGTCCATTGATTAAAGCTGGTGTGAATTGCATAGTGTAATTATTCCTAAACATGGGATAGTGGTAACAGAACGTTGTCTTTTGTTAAACTTTTCTGATACTATAGACTTCCCTGGTTGAAATGTCTCTCCATAAGAATTGCAGTGAAATAACTGTGATAGTCTATTGCAGCAAAACAAAATAAAAGTCTAGTGTCATTTTAGAGAATAATAGCATTTATTCCACTGTGAGCTTTCATGAGACAGAGCTCACTTCTTCAGATACAGTGGGAAGAAAAAAACCCGTTTACCTCATTTGACAGAAAATTGCAGAAGGGTAGGGTTGCCAGTCCCCTGCTGGGGGCAGGAGATCCCCCGGTTTGGAGGCCCTCCCCCCACATAAGGGTTAACAGAAAGCGGGGGGAGGGGGCAGAATGTCTGCTGTGCACTCCATTATTCCCTATGGAGACCACTCCCCATAAGTATAATGGAGAATCAATCCATGGGTATCTGAGGCCCTGGGGGCTGTTTTTTGAGGTAGAGGCACCAAATTTTCAGCATAGCATCTCGTGCCTCTTCTCAAAACCTCCACCCAAATTTCAAAAAGATTGGACTATAAGGAGTCCAATTCTATGAGCCCCAAAAGAAGGTGCCATTATCTTCCATTATTTCCAAATGGAGGGAAGGCATTTAAAAGGAGTGCAGTCCCTTTAAATGTGATTGTCAGAACTCCCTTAGGCATTCAATTGTGCTTATCACAACCTTGCTCCTAGTGTCACCTCCAAAGTCTCCTGGTTCCACCCCCAAAGTCCCCAGATATTTCCTGAGTTGGACCAGGCAACCCTAGGAAGGGGAGAAGGAAAGATGGAGGAGTTGAGCACGAAGAACCCTAGTATCAGATAAGATTCTATGGGGATTTCAGCCATTTGGATATTTTAATGGATGATGGGAAAGGTCAGAAGTTCTGGAGTCTGTCATATATGAAGGTACAGTAGATAACTAATAAAGAAGCTAACTAATTAAGAGGCAGTTTGAAGCATGATAAAATGGACCTACATCTATGAAGGGTTATGATATTTATTTATTCCTCGCATTTATACACCGCCCTCCCCGCCGAAACAGGCTCAGGGCGACTAACAACAATCAAACCCAAACAATAGAACAGTAAGCAAACAATTAAAATTAACAATCATTACCAATTAACAATTTAAAACAGTTTAAAATAATGTAAAACAATTTTTGGTGCTGGTACCATTACATTCAGCGATGTTGGGCATCTATTTATACTGTAGTTTAACTAAAGGCAAGTCGAAATAGAGCTGTTTTACAGGCCTTGAGGAACTGGGCAAGGTCCTGCAAGGCCCTAACATCTTCTGGGAGTTGGTTCCACCAGTGGGGGCAGCAATTGAGAAGGCTCTTTCTCTGGTAGCCTTCAGTCTCGCCTCCCTCAGCCTGAGGATTGACAGTAAATTCTGTGATCCAGATCTAAGTACCCTCAGGGGAACATGTGGGGAGAGACAGTCCCTAAGGTAGACAGGTCCTTGGCCATATAGGGCTTTAAAGGTAATTACCAGCACCTTGTAGCGAATCTGGAATACTATTGGCAGCCAGGGCAGTTCCCGCAGCCTTGTCTGTATGTGCTCCCGTATAGGGAGACCCAATAACGGCCTGGCTGCTATGTTCTGCACCAACTGCAGTTTCCGGATCTGAGACAAGGGCAGCCCCATGTAGAGGGCATTGCAGTAGTCTAGTCTCGAGGTGATTGTTGCATGGATCACAGTTGCTAGGTCGCTGCGCTCCAGGAAGGAGACCAACTGTCATGCCCTCCTAAGGTGGAAAAAGGCAGATTTTGCAGTTGCTGCTATCTGGGCCTCCATTACCAATGTGGGCTCAAGTAGCACCCCCAAGCTTCTGACTTTGGGCGCTGGTATCAGTGGTGCCCCATCGAAAGCTGGTAGAGGGATTTCCCTTCCCAGACCACCACAACACAAGCAAAGGACCTCTGTCTTTATCGGATTCAGCTTCAGACGACTCAGCCTGAGCCACCCTGCTATGGCTTGCAGCTCCAGGACTAAATTTTCTGGGGCAGAGGCCGGCCATCCATCAGCAGATAGAGCTGGGTGTCATCAGCGTACTGATGGCAACCCAGCCCAAATCTCCGGACAATCTGGGCAAGGGGGCGCATATAGATATTGAACAACATTGGGGAGAGCACCGCTCCCAAGGCACCCCACAATTAAGCGGATATCTCTGGGACGATTGTCCCCCGATCGCCACCCTTTGTCCCCAACGGAGGAGAAAAGAGGAGAGCCATTGCAAGGCCAACCCCTGAATCCCTGCATCGGCAAGGCGGTGGACCAGTAACTGATGGTCAACTATGTTGAACGCCGCCAACAGGTCCAACAACATCAGCACTGGCGACCCGCTGAAGATCATCTACCAGGGCGACCAGCACTGTCTCCGTCCCATGACCTGGGCGAAAGCCGGACTGGTGTGGGTCTAGGACGGAAGTGTTCTCCAGAAAGCTCTGTAGCTGCAGCGCTACTGCGCTCTCAATGATTTTACCCAAAAAGAGTAAATTTGAGACCGGCCGATAGTGTGCCAATTCAGCCGGGTCTAATGTTGTTTTTTTCAAGAGGAGATGAACTATTGTCTCTTTGAGGGGCCTTGGGAAAAGCCCCTCAGAGAGGGATCTATTTACAATATCCCATATAGGATATCGAAGCTCCATCCGGCATGCTTTAATCAGCCAGGATGGGCAAGGGTCCAAATCACACGTTGTTGGGCGCACAGTGGAAAGGATTCTGTCAACTTCCTCCAGGCTGAGTGTTGTAAAACTGTCTAAAGCCGATCCAGAAAACAGGCATGGAGCCTCGAGCTCACATACTGTTTCAATTGTGGCAGGGAGGTCGCAGCAGAGCGATGAGACCTTATCTGCTAAGAAGGTTGCAAAAGTCTCACAGCCAATGTCCAATTCCCTACGATTTGGTCTGCCTTGTGGCAGAGTTGTATGGATCCGAATAATACTAAATAATTGAGCCGGGCGTGAATTCACAAATGCAATCTTGGTCGCAAAGTAAGCTTTCTTTGTGGCTTTGACTGCCATCTCATAGGATCTCATATACTCTCTATAAGATGTTCTGGTCACTTCATCATGAGTACGCTGCCACTGCCTTTCTAGCTGTCTGAGCCTCCGTTTCATCAACCGCAGTTCTGTGTTATACCACAGCACCATCTTTGAACGAGGGCGCAGAGGGCGCCAGGGAGCGATCTCATCAATGGCTGTGGTGAGCTGATTTTGCCAGGACTCAACCATGTCATCGAGAAAATCGCCAGGGGGCCAGGAACCTTACAGTTCCCTCTGGAAACGTATTGGGTCCATTAGGTTCCGCGGGCAAGCTAAAAAACGCTCACCGCCTAAACGGGTTAGGGGTGGCACATCCATACGGGCCTTCAGGACATAGTGGTCTGACCATGGCACTGCATCAGCAGTAATTCGGGCCACTGTACCCCCGATGCAAAGATCAAGTCCAGCATGTGCCCGGCCTGATGTGTGGGTGTTAAAAATTGAGAGTCCTAGCGTACCCATGGATGACACTAGGTCCGTCGCCTGATTGGAGTTCGCGTCATCGGCGTGGACATTGAAGTCACCCAGGATTAAAAGCCTTGGGTGTTCCAATGCCCAGCCTGTTGAGGCCTCCATCAGGGATGATAAGGCGCTAGCTGGTGTGTTAGATTGCCAAACCCTCTCCAACATCCCACTTCATACCTGCACATTTGATGCCGTTGATCTCTGGAGTTGGGAGAGCCCAGAAGGAGTAAGCCTCCTGTATGAATAGGGCCACTCCTCCCCCCGCTAGTCTGTGACTGGTGAAAGACTGAGTACCCTGGGGGGGCTACTTGGGAGAGCACTACTGTCTCCAAATCACGTACCCAGGTCTCAGTCACACATGCCAGGTCCATATCCTGTTCACACAGGAAATCCCGAAGGACTGAGGTCTTATTATTTATGGACCTGGCATTACATAACACCAGTGACGGAGGCGAGTAATTCAACCTGACCCCACCACCTGTCACCATTGGGATGGAATGCAGACTGGAAGGGGGCCGAGCACCTTCACGGCTCAGCCGCCTTCCTTTACATTTATGTCTGTATTACAAATAATCTTGGATTATTAGAAATTATAATGAATAAGGAATCCCAAAACTCAGTTTAAGCCAGGACAATAGATGTTTAATTTAATGATAATTCAGTACTTCTGTGCTGTGTATTCCTTTTGAAGTTTTCCCTTCAGAGCAGTGACTTTTAGCTCTGCAACAGTATGTTTGGGAAGATTAAAGTTAAAACAGACACTTTTTATTATTTCAGTTTCTTGTCAGGTTTGTCTTAATAGATTCTTTCTTGTAGGGACTGTCACATTTATCCTATGTAGACAGGACAAGGGCATTCTTGGCACATGATGGTATATATTAAATTGAATGATGTGCAAGTAGATAAGCCCAAGATGTTGTAGCTGATGTAATTTTCTGTAAAAATGAGGTAAAGTGGTTTCCACTGTTGCATTATATCTGAAGAAGTGAACTCTGCATAAGTAAGCACTGCTCTAGCTTATTTTGTGCTTTTTAAAGCTCATAGGTTGTGGCTTTCCAGAATATTATGCTTTTCTTTAACCATTGCAACTATTTTTGTTAAGAATACAGAAGGCTGAATCGTTTGCATTTATTTTTTCATTGTGTGCTGTAGTCCGTATCTGTTAACACTAGATTTTACATTTTGAATTTCCCTAAAGGAGAAACGTGCAGTTTGCTGCTAAAGACTTTCTTGAGTTTTTAAGTTGCTTTAATCAAGCAGTGGCCTCTGGAGTGAAGGAGAGAGCTCAGTATGAGAGCACATTCTTTGCCAAAAGGTCTCACAGTCAGTCCCCTAGCATGTCCTGTTAAAAAGATCTTGAACAGAAAGGATGGTACAGATTGTCTTCTGCTGAGATCTTGAAGAGTTGCTGCCTGTAGAGCAGACAGCATTCATATAGATGTACTAAGGGTGTAAGGCAACTCCACCTATACATTTGTGAAGAGTTCCAGCAGTGCAATCCAAGTCTGAATTCTTAAAGGAAAAACATTGTAACAAAAATTGTTACTGGGTAAAATTGTTTGCTAATAGGCAGACAGAATGTCTTGATCTTATTTTTAAAAAGTGTTTTTAATCTCAAACCTTTAATTGCAAATGTTTTGCAGTAAAATATGCAGAAAATGAATAATATAAATGTTGTAACCCCAAAATCTAAAAAACCTCTCTGATTCACTCATACAGAAACAATTAAAGTTCATGGCCAGCTTAACTGCCTTTCTTGTCTTCTGTTCGATTAGGACAAAGACTTCTTGAAACCATTACTGCATAAAATTCACGTGAACCCACCTGCAGAGGTTTCAACGACTTTAAAGGTCTATCAGGGGCATGCCCTTGAAAAGGCCTACATGGGTGAAGACTTCTTCTGGGCAGTTACACCAATTGCTGGGGACTACATCTTGTTTAAATTTGACAAGCCTGTTAATATAGAGAGGTAGGTTTCACTTGCTTGCTTTGCAGTTTGAAATGGAGTTTATTTTGAATACTCTTAAAATACCATTGGGACAAAACTAACCACCTGGAAAGAGAGATCTTGAAAGTATCTAGTACAGTGATTAAACTTGGATTCTGTACTCCTTCTTGCATATAACCATTATAGAGCCATGTTCTTCTGGTGCTGCTTTTCCACTCCTGCAAAATAACTAACTCCTTCTCTGGAAAGATAAGCTATATTTGTAAGAGGGATGTTGCTAGCTATGGAGAAATTTGATAGTGGTTGAATTTTGAGTTGAGACAGTGATACAGTCCTAAGGCTGACCTAGAAAATAATTTTTTGAGTATAGTGTGTATGAGAGAAAGAGGCTTCTAAGCTTGAGCATTGAGCGTTGTCATTACAAATCCCTAGACAACTTTCTTAGGTTGGTGCTAGATTCATAATGCATGTTTGAGCTAGTTTGTGCGGAGTTGGTAGCAATGTAACCTCTAATTTAAAAGAATAGAACTGTAGTCCACTCCTCTGCAAGCTCCTGATACTGCTGTCTAGTTTCAGTCCCATCTGAGGCACTGACCTTCTGCCTTTGTTTCGTGAGGGGTGGCAGAACGGTGTTCTATAGAGCAGAGACTGCTCTGGCTGCTGCAAATTTGTAGAAACAGCTATTGGTCTAATTGAAATTATCTTGTCCTGTCTAAGACTTGTCCTGTCTTTGTTTTATTTGTGGAACTTAAAAAGCAAGTGTGTATTTTGGGAAGAGTCTGTTGGATAATCTTCATCTAGCCTTTTTGAAATATTAGTTTTTTCATATTTTTTGAACAGAGGGTTGTCCTTTTAAGACAGGGGGGCAAGCTAAGCAAGGTGTTCTGAGGGCACTGATGGGGAAGGTGTTTGGAGTTCCCTGATGGAGCAGTTAGGGGCAGACAGGCAGGCAACAGTATAAGCTTTGCAAACTGCCCGAAAATGCCTGTTGTAAAACAGAAGCCGTGCAACATCAAGCTCTTGTCCAAACCTTCTGGCAAGCATAGGCATTATCATCACAAATCCATTTTACAGTTAAAAAGTTCCGTTTTTATTGGTTGTGTTTGGATGACATGACAAACAGGTTTGTCTGTTACATGCATGGACATTACTGTTGGTGGAGGGGGTGATCATATGCCCTTGCATCTCCCCTCACATTATTGAAGCCATTGTGGTTTGGGAAGCTGATAGTCAAATGTTATTTAGGTGTGATATCATAATGCAGGTGCTTGGCTGAATTGAAGCTCCCCCTCCTCCCCAGCAGAAAACTGGAACTAAGGTTTAAAATTCAGGTTTGTATGGATATGTGCTGTATGAACTCTACATTGATGCATTTGGGCATCACAACAAAGTGGAGGTTGGTTAAAGGCTTCCCAAACCAAAAAAGCTTTAAACTATGCTGTGGACACGGGGAGGAGCCAGAGGAGAACCCAAAGAAAGAAACAGCCTGTGTGTCTGTGCCCATCACTGTGCCCTTCTGGTTGTTGTGCTGTCTGAATACAACCACAGTCTTCTCATTCACCTCCTCCATTGCAGCAGAAATGATATTCTAATATCCTAATACTAAATATTAAATATGTCCTGTTCTGTATCAGGTAGCTCTACTTAAGTACTCCTGATGAACTATAACAGTGGGAAGCAGAGCACAAATTAGGTGTTTTCTCTCTCAGCAAAAGGGGGACATTATTTCAAATTGAGGAAGATTGATTTTCTATTCAGTTTGAGCAATTAGATTTAAAACCACAGGTTTTCCATCTCAGCTAACCAGTAATTTAAACATGACCATTTCAAACTCAATTTTTATAGATGTCCCTCTCTCTAGGAGATCAGTTTTGATTTTGTTCCCATTGACAATATAATTAGTGATCTTTAAATGCCAAAAAATGAGCCTACTTTACAGAGGCTTCTGTCCTGAAAAACAGGTAGTGCGAATCCAGGGTGGTCCTTTCAACTAAAAATGGTTGATTTTACAGTACTTTACAAAACCGTTTTCACATCATTTATTTGCATCACAATCAGTTTTTGTATCACAGTCAGTTTTGAGGCAAACATATTTATGACCAGAAAACAAATGATGGGATATGACCAGGCTACAAAACCTGTTTATATGTAAATGTACATATTATTCTGTAAGGAATTCGTCACATTGCACAAACAGCTTGTTCTCTGCATTCAGAATTCTAAAATTGTTGCAACAGAAACAAATCAATATTTTTGAAACTAGAGAGAGAAAACAAACTATAACAGATTGTGAGTTTAACAAAGTCAGGAACCAAGTAATTAAGGGATCACTTGCAGTAGTGCTGGCCATTGATTTGAAGAAGTTCAGACCTGTTCAACTGAATGGGGCTTACTCATGATACTTTTGATCTAATTTTTGTGAGTCAGTGGCGCATTGTGAGATTTCAGTTCCTATTAAAGGTGATTGAGAAGAAAAGAACTTTTTTTTTGTAGAAAAAGGCCAGCCGGAACTGTGTTGCTGCTTAAAAACACATACATACAGCCATGCAGAAAAGTCATCATTTAGCATCAAAAGACAACTCTTGTTGGGGGAGTCCCCTGGTTTCTGTTGTATAACAGTGGGCACAGTTGCCTTGCCAGCTGGGAATTCAGCATTAATGTTAGGACTAGTAGCATTCCCATGCTATGAATCTGCCTTACAAATTGATGAGTGCTCCTATCAAGGAGCATTTTTGCCCACTAGACAGTCCACAGAATACCCACCATCATACCTTTCTACTGGATAAAGTCTGTCTGTTCTGCTTCATACAGTTCACCTCAAATCTAGTGTGCTTGAGGGAAGCAGTCACCTCACTTGGATTTCATGACAAGGCACAAATGTGATCAGTGTTCTTTGAATATTATAGCAATTCACTCCTAGTAGTTTCATGTAGATGCTGGAGCATGGGGAACAAAACTGAATCTCAGGAATCTCTGTGGGAAAGTTTCTAAAGATAAGGACAACAGTCTTCCAGTTCAGTCTTCCAAAGCCCACCCTTGAGAAAGATATAGACTCATCAGAAAAGTGGTGCTTCCAACGCAAGGAGGCAATTCAGAAGGATATAATGGACAAAGGCATTGAATGTTGCAGGGATCTGTGAGAACTGACAGTGTTGTGTGGCCACTCACCTTATTAGTCTGTTATTGCAGGCTGTAATACTGTATTTATCATCTTTCATGTAACATAATCACATGTACAAATGTTGCATGGGGTATATGTAGTAGGTTTGTAAAAGGCAGACTAAAATCTTTCAATTTCAGAAGATAACTACTCTTTTCTAGATATAGTGATGTTATGGGTGTATCTTTGAATGAAATAGTATTGAACTAAGACTGCTACCATCTTTCTTAACACAATTCTGTTTCTTTAGGAGCCATTCCTAAAGTGGTATCATGTATAATTGCAGTATAATTAACAAACTTAGGCAAACATGGTAAAAAAATGCCTCCTGAGTTTTCACACATGATGATCCACTTTGTGCATATTTCCCCCCATTAGAAAAATGTCATGTGTTATATGACCACCAGAGATGTACAGCTGCTTTTTTGAAAATACAATGATTTTATTTTATTTCACCTTTGGTATAAGGAGCCATAATAGCATTTATTGTAAAAATCAGGCCACTGGAGGAATTTTGACCTTTTCCAAAAGAACAGTTCATTTGACTATGAAAGCTTATAGAGCACAAATAAAATCTCTATTGTTATATGGTCCTGCAGTGTAGGATATAGATATGCAAGTGCATAATAGCAAAATCTCATGATACCTTAAAAGCTAACAAATTTATTTTGGCATAAGCAAAAGTGAGCCAAAGCCTACTTCATTGGACTCCAGGGCAGGGGGCAAGCTCTGGCTCACTAAAGCTTGTGTTGCAATAAATTTGTTAGCCTTTAGGCTAACAAGATGCCTTGTCATTTTGGCTATAGGATAATAATGTAGCTATTCCTTTGGATATAATGTTGTTTGGATTCCTCCCCCCCCTCCCCCTGTTAACTGCTGTTATGTTTGGAGCTCATGTGAAATTTAGTGTAGGTTTGGAATCTTGCAGTAAATTTCCGGTAATGGAAGAATGGTGATTTTTGTCGATACCCCCTCCCACTTCAGACATCCAATTTGCTGTTGAGTACCCCCTGTCCCCCAAAAGCAGCTTTTCAGGGAGCATGGAGAAGCATCGGGGAAGGCAAGAAAACTCCTCTTTGACTGGCAGATCTAGCATGAAATCCAAGCCATTTTTTGTATATACAGGTATCCGTGATCCTATCCTTTGTGCTCAGATAAACATTAGCTTCAGCTGTCCTCAAATCTGAAAGCAAGCTCACTTTTTAGATGCTATAAAAGGCATTCTTTCATGAGCAGAGACACCACCTACTGGCAATAATATAATGGTTTCTCCCCATTACTTAACACTGCTATGCATAGTACATTGCTGTATGTATGTTCAGTTCTCCACTTTCCAGTGAAAAGACATCCTGAATATAAAGTAACATGCATTCGTATTCAATATGTTGCATAAACACACAGTTCTGTGTAGTTTTGGCTTGTCTTAATACAAGGTATTACATGGATTTTTGCGTTTCAGTTTTGCTTTCAACCAATATAGCTACCTTCAGTCAGTATCCTATTTTGGAAAAACTGATTTAGCCCATTAAAAAAGAGAAAAATTGTTCAACTTGATGAAAGTGACTCGAGAAGAGTCTTTTAATGGGGTTTCTTGCCCCACACCAATATTACTCAGTTTGGCCTTTTAGCTAATACATTGTCTATAGCTAATCTTCTTAACACAATAACTTCTGTACTTTCTCAGTGGGATACAGTGATTCCTGGATATTAATTATATTGGAAGGATAGAGAGGGAAGAGTTGGAGGTGGGGTGGCTTTGTATGTCAGAGAATAAGATTGAGATCAGTAAGATTGAGAAGGTCAGAGAATTAGATTCGCTTCTAGAAATGCTTTGGGTCAAAATAGTGGGGAAAGTCAGTGGGGAAAGTCAGGAAAGGCACAAATAGGCATTTAAAAAAGCCTGCATGGTTAACAAACAAAGTAGTGGAAGCTGTAAAAGGTAAGAAAGATTCCTTTAAGTGGTGGAAAGCTAGTCCCAAGTGAGGTTAATAAAAGGAAACACAGGCTGTGGCAAACAAAATGCAAGTCTGTGATCAGGCAGGCAAAAAGGGACTATGAGGAACATATTACAAAAAACATAAAGACCAACAATAAAAATTTCTTCAAATACATTAGAAGCAGGAAACCAGCCAGAGAGGCAATGGGGCCCTTGGATGACCAAGGGGTAAAAGGATTACTGAAGGAGGATAGGGAAATGTCTGAGAAGCTGAATGCATTTTTTGCCTCAGTCTTCACTGTGGAAGACGAGAAGTGTTTGCCCGCTCCAGAACCACTAATTTTGGAAGGGGTGTTGAAAGACCTGAGTCAGATTGAGGTGACAAAAGAGAAGGTCCTACAACTGATAGACGAATTAAAAACTAATAAGTCACCAGGTCCGGATGGCATACATCCAAAAGTTCTGAAAGAACTCAAAGGTGAAATTGTGGATCTCCTGACAAAAATATGTAATCTTTCATTAAAATCTGCCTCCATTCCTGAGGACTGGAAGGTAGCTAATGTCACCCCATCTTTAAAAAGGGTTTCAGAGGAGATCCAGGAAATTACAGGCCAGTCAGTCTGACTTCAATACCAGGAAAGTTAGTGGAGACTGTTATTAAAGAGAGAATTAGTAGGCACATTGATGAACAAAAATTGTTGAGGAAGACTCAGCATGGGTTCTGTAAGGGAAGATCTTGTCTTACTAACCTGTTAGAGTTCTTCGAAGGGGTGAACAAACATGTGGACAAATGGGACCCAATAGATGTTGTTTACCATGACTTCCAGAAAGCTTTTGATAAGTAAGCTTGTAAGCTTAATGGGGTAAAAGGACAAGTTTTCTTGTGGATCAAAAACTGGCTAATTAACAGGAAACAGAGTGAGTATAAATGGGCAATTTTCTCAGTGAAGGGTGGTAAGTAGTGGGGTGCCACAGGGCTCAGTACTAGGTCCAATGCTTTTTAACGTTCATTAATGATTTGGTATTGGGAGTAAGCAGTGAAGTGGCTAAGTTTGCTGATGACACTAAATTGTTCAGGGTGCTGAGAACCAGAGAGAATTGTGAGGCACTCCAAAGGGATCTGTTGAGGTTGGGTAAATGGGCATCAACATGGCAAGTATCTCCTGACCCTGGTGTGGGGAGGGGATAACAAAGGCCTGTGGTGGAGCCATTCATTTTCTTGTTCCATTCATAGTTCATCCAACCTGTTTCCATGTTTTACTATTAAATTCTCAAATATTTTTGAATATCTTTCAGATCTCCCCTCACCAACCCCCCTAATTTCTCAGTTGTGATTAATGTGGGTATATTATGTTTTTTTTTTAAATTTCTAGATACCTGTTCCACAGTGGTAACCCAGAGCATCCAGGCGATATATTCATCAATACAACAGTAGAAGTTTTACCTTTCAAGGTATGGTTGCGGATAAGTCCATTATCACTATCAACAGAGTAACATGAAAGCTCATGACAGTTTTACTGTCGTATGAGAATATGGCTGTTTATTTTCTTGGAATTATAAGCTACTAATCTTATTTTTTAAAGTTATGGTTCAAATAAGGAATTTTATTTTCAGAAGCGGAGAGCTGCTAAACCAAACAAAGCTTAGGCAAAACTGTTGATAATCAAGATGGCTCAAGATGGGTAGCTCAAGATGGGTAGCTGTGTTAGTCTGGTTGTAGCAGTAGAAGAGGCGAGCAAGAGTCCAGAAGCGCCTTAAAGACTAACAAAATATGTGTCTAGATATGAGCTTTCCTGAGTCTGAAGAAGTGAGCAGTGACTCATGAAAGCTCACACCCTGTGACATATTTTGTTAGTGCTACTGGATTCTTGCTCTTTTCTGCTAAACAAGAGGGATGTATAACAACTTGTTCAAAAGCTCTCATCTTTTACCTCACAGTGTAACTCCTAACATCACCACCCCATGATTAAATGATGCAGAATGTACATAACAAAAGCATATGGACTAAAATTGCATAACTAGATTGTGGCACTTGGCTTCTTGACACATAATGTTATTTGTATTTGTGCAAGGAACCCACAACCCTAATAATTAATATGGCCTGGGACTTGCCTACCTCCGAGACCGCCTTTCCCCATATGAGCCTCAGAGAGCACTTCAATCAAGCTCACAAAATCTCATGATCCCTGGGCCAAAAGAAGCTCGGCTGACCACCACTAAAGCGAGAGTATTTTTGGTGGCAGCCCCTGCCCCGTGAAACACCCTCCCCAAAACATCAGGGCCTTGCGGGACTTGCCACAATTCCACAGGGCCTGAAAGACAGAATTGTTTAGGCTGGCGTTTAACATCTAATGGGGAGGCGACCACTATTCCACCATCCCACAGCATTGGTATTTGAACCCATCCCATTATAAATGTAGAGCGTTAAATAACATCCAACATCATTATTACATGTAGTGCTCAATAAGAACTAACCACATCATTTTGAACTCTAGGGAATGAAACTGAAACTGGAAGGATTGTTTTAAATTGTACAAAATTATATGAAATGTTTAATGATTTTATTGTAATTTTATTTTAGCACTATGCTGTTAGCCACCCTGAGTCTGTCAGGGGAGGGCGGGATACAAATGTAATAAAATAAAAATAAATAAATAAATGGGAATATTATTTTTCTGAGTTGTGTGCTTTGATCAGGGCTGGCTGTCCAGCTTTGCGAAATGGCAGTGCCTTTTCCTCAGTGTTACTTATTGTTGTTTGACCCTTGGAGACAGATGCTTCTCCTTGATGCAGAATGAAATATTTGAAAATGTTTTCAAGGTAGTGGTACTACTACTCTTGTGCCTGAATATCAATCTGGATACTGATGTTACACAATCCTGTCAGTTACTGCTGTTTTCATAATGCCACCAGACCCGGCGCATCTTAGTAGGCCAGGTAGGTGGCCGCCTTGGGCAGCCACCTGACCTACAGGGTGCTGGGTGCCCCCACCCTCTTCCTACAGACGTGGTGGGAAGGATGGAACTGTGCCCACATCTTCATGTCCACTCTCAGCTCCTCCCTACTGCCTCTTCACCTCTTTCTGCTCACCTGCGTTGGTGGTCGGAGGAGTCTCTTCTTGCTGCTGCCGCCACCAAGGGAGGAAGACAGGCAGGCTGGCTGGTGCCAAGAGAGGAGCTGCCAGGCCCTTCCTGACAGGGGTGGCAGGGCAGTGGGTGGTGCACTCCAGCATGCCAACTGGGGCCCACAACCACTGAGCTTGGGTGGAGTTGGGGGTGGAAGGGCATGTGGTGGGTGGAAAGTCAGTGGCAGGGGGGTGCGCCTTGCCTGGGGTGCCAGCCTAGCACTGATACCCTAGCACCAGTGCTGAATGCCATCATTGTGCATGCTGCTTCCGAGTAAACAACTATAAGGAAACTACACTTTGACAAAAGGTAGTAATGGGGATAAGAATGCCGTGACGCAGAGTTGTAAGCTGCAGTACCCAGCTTGCTGGGGATAAAGCGTAGATGACTGGGGAAGGCAATGGCAAACCCTGTAAAAGTCTGCTAAGAAAACATCAGATATGATGTCGGTCTTTGAGTCGGTAACAACTGGCTGCTTGCACCTTGTTTACTTTAGTAATGGGAATGGAGATGATGAAGGATAGAATAAAAGAAAGAATGTCTGTTCAGAAACTTAAACAGTGTGAATAAAGGAGATAGATAGATCCAGGAGGGCAGCCATGTTGGTCTGAAGCAGTAGAACAGATTTTGAGTCCAGTGGCACTTTTAGGACTAAGAAAGTTTTATTCAAGGTGTCAGCTTTCATGTGCATGCATACTTCCTCAGACACAAAACACAGTGAAACATGTGCATGCATATGACAGCTCATGCCTTGAATAAAACTTTGTTGGTCTTAAAAGTGCCACTGGACTCAAAATTTGTTATAAAGATGGAGAGTTAGACCAAGAGCTGGGTTTAGAAGATGATGTTAAAGGAAGTGGGAGAGATGGCATCATGACGGTGTTCTGGGAGAGAGTTCCAGGTATAAAGGGCATGAAGGAGAAAGGACAGATTCAGTTAAGGGAGAAGATCTTCGGGTGTCTGAGGATGATGGAACTGGAAGAATGAAAGTATTTGGCAGAAATACGTCAGGTTGTATAGCCATGCTAACATTTTTAACTATTACCCCCCACCTCCCCAAGTAGAAGAAGTTAGATGACTTCCTGCTATAGGGTTTCTGTGATAGTAATATAAAAATACAGAACATGACATCATCATGCTTCAGATTAATTATCCCCTATGGAAGCCAATGAAGCAGACACTTGTAGACATCCATATATCTAATGTTAGTAGATATTGATGTGAGCTAAAGGAGGAGGAGATGTGTGGCTGCCATTTTGGCATCAGCTATGCATCTCCTGTAAATCTCTAATTCTGATCTGAGTGAGACATTGGAGGCACTTTGTTTGGTGATGCGATTCAGATTAAGCTCAAGACACTATAACATAAACAAGACTTACAGTCAAAGGACTGGATTTAGTGCGGTGTTTCTGTGGACACAAGGGCTCCCAGCCATGAAATACTACTTAGAATCATAGAATGAGTTGGAAGGGACCTCCAGGGTCATCTAGTCCAACCCCCTACACTTCTGCCTCTTTTGGCTCCCCAAAATACCCCCAAGGGAGCTGCAAAAGTCATGCTTTGTGGATGGAAATCATTGTGTCCACAGAAGCCCTGTACTAGATCCAACTCAAGATGATGCTGGATCTAGGATAGCCAGGTCTGTTTGAGATGCTGTTAGGGGTGGGTGAGTGGAACATTCCTGGAGCCAGAAGCATCGCCCACATCATGCTAACATCACTGGAAGTGACATAGGCATGTTGGGGCAACACTCTGATTTTGGGGCGGAACTCTATGGTAATATTGCCCCCAAACCATAGAGTTTTGCCTGAAAACCAGAGCACTGCCTCTGCCGTGCCCACATCACTTCTGGGTAACACAGGCATCTCGTGCAATATTGTTGGGGGGGGGGGGGGAGGATTTCTAACCACTGGCCAATTGGCTGCTGGCAGGCAGAAGCATGCAAAAATGGGGAATCCCCTGTCCCTAACTGGAGAATTATTACAACACCCCCCCCCCCCCCCCCCCGTTATGACAGCATCTAATGACAGATTGCAGGTTAAGTTTCTGAAATGTGCAAATAGCAGCTCATAGGGACCTTTTCAGGTCTGGAAACCTGAACTGGATTGTGAGGCTCTTTTCTCATGTGGTGGTTCTGATCTGAATTGTGTCTGTGCACAACTGGGAAGCCTGGAACTCCCAGATCTCCCATATCTGTCGGAAAATGTATCAAGACAGTAGGCCCATAAACATTCAAATACTGCAGAAAATGGGCTTGCTTGTATCTTGCTACCTTATTGTGTAAATTGGTGCTTATGTTGTACATCTTGATTTCCAGAGTGAAGACTTGGAATTAAGCAAAGAAACCAAAGAGAAACGATTAGAAGATGGATATTTCAGAATAGGTAATACTGGTACATTTTACAGAAATTGTGACTACTGGAGATTTGTTGTATAACTATGGCAGTTGATCTTCTGGCTTTGTCCTATTGGTTGCTGTTCTGTTAGAGGCCCATGGAAGTGGAGGCAAGAGAAACAAGAGCCAGTCACAGATCAGATAGTAGTGCAGCAGTTGTCTTAGTAAGATAGTAAAGTGCTATTATGGCACCTTAACAACTTTATAGGCTGACAAAGATTCCAGATTTCCCTAAAGAACAAAACTTTAAAAGCACTTTTTAATTCTAAGTACCTACATTAGTTGTGACCTTGTTTCAAAATATTTCTTCTTAATTTATAAAATTATGTTGCTTTCTTAATTGGAACTGAAAATGTATTGATCTTTGATTAAAAGATTTCCCCCTGTCTTGCAATTCCGTTGACATCTATGATGTTATTTGAAAGTAACATGTTTAGGACTTGTGTGAAGATTATTTTATGGTGCCATATCAGCTTTTTACATCAGTTGTTTTATTCCCTTTGATGTACAAGAAACTACTCTGTTAAACAGCAATGTTATGTTGGCTTAAGTTGTACTACTGAGATCTGTAACCCTTTCAGATAGCGTTGATGTACGAACAGAGCACACATATCAGCTTCGTATGGGCTGCAGCACAGTTTAAACAAGATCCTTGTTGGGGAGGGACGGTGGCTCAGTGGTAGAGCATCTGCTTGGGAAACAGAAGGTCCCAGGTTCAATCCCAGGCATCTCCAACTAAAAAGGATCCAGGCAAGTAGGCGTGAAAAACCTCAGCTTGAGACCCTGGAGAGCCACTGCCAGTCTGAGAAGACAATACTGACTTTGATGGACCCAGGGTCTGATTCGGTATAAGGCAGCTTCATATGTTCATCCTGAGCTCATGCAAAGTTATGCAGGGAAGCGCTTTGTTTTGCCAACTTTACATTGGACTTGGGTCTTGTGAAATTTCTGTCAGCAACTTTACTTCAGTTTTCTTATGCCTGATTAGAATATGTTGTTGCTGTTGTTTTTGTTGTTTTTTAAAGGCAAATTTGAAAATGGTATAGCAGAAGGAACAGTTGATCCCAGTCTAAATCCTATTGCAGCTGTCCGACTTCTGATAATACAGAATTCTTCTGTCTGGGCAATTCTAAATGAGGTAAGATTTAAACAGAAAAGCCTTCTCTTATTAGAAGTGTTGAACTTACAAACATTTATGCTTGGTGTAGAGCAAGTTTGGTGTAGTGGTTAAGAGCAATGGACTCTCAGCTGGAGAACTGGGTTTGATGCCCCTCTCCTCCACATGCAGCTACTGGGTGACCTTGGATCAGTTACAGTTCTCTCAGAACTCTCTCAGCCCCACCTACCTCACAAGGTGTCTGTTGTGGGGAGAGGGAGGGAAGGAGATTGTAAACCGCTGTAAGACTCCCAAGTGAAGGGTGGGGTATAAATGCAACTCTTCTTTAAGCATCAGACATGTGGTGTGATATCCTATGACCCTTATTGGAATAGGAGCTATAGCTCAGTGATATAGCACATGCCTTGGGTTGGATCTAGTGGAGTGTTTCCATGGACAGAAGGGGGAGGTGGATTTTGCCAAATCCTTCCAGGGGGAGGGGGAAGCTGTTCTTCCAGAAACAGCAGCTGGGGGAGCAATTTTGAACTGCAGCAGAAAGGGAGAGGTAAGAAAGTCATTTTGGTGGATCCACAACTTATGTATACAAAAAAATCTCAGGTTCAAACCCCTGCATCTCCAACTAAAGCTTCTTAGGGAACAGAAAAACTTCTGCCTGCATCTTTGGAAGGTTGCAGCCAAAGTATGCAGTACTTTCCAAGGTAGACCAGCTTTCTTGGAATAGGGCAATTTTGTATGTCCTGTTAAGATTTTCTCAATGAATTTGGCTGTGCATCCACACAGATTTTTTTTTTTTTTAGTCAGTGTATGTGGCTTCAACTTGCAGGTGACATGTACTGAGATCACATGAATGCTGTTTCCATGTGAAAAACACAGCACCTTTGGCATGCTTCTTGTGTACTTAGAGTTGTATCACTAGATTTTGAACTGTGACTTCCCAGTGCTATGTTAACTCTCTCAGAATATTTTCATGCTGTTTGGAAGACAGTTTAGACTAACAAACAGTGAAATCCTATACAGATTCACTCTAGTCTAGACCTATTGAAGTCAGTGAGTTTAGACTGGAGTATCACATTGCAGTCTCTATTTATCTACTTTATCAATCTGTTTGGCAAAACTTGAGGCTAGATTAATTCAGGAGTTTCACTTTTGATTTTATGATATAATCTTGCAAACAGTATTTTTGTTTTAAAGAACATGTGGGTGAGTAGCTGGCCAGAAGTCACAATGATTGGTGCTCAAAAGGCCATGTTGGATTTTACAGGAAAGAAATGTGGCTGACTCAGTGAAAAAACACAGTGAACCATCTTTTGTTGATGTGGGTGGAAAGTCCCTGTCAACATATTCTATGTTTTTAATCAGCTACTTTCATTCTGCATTGCAGGTTCATATTAAAAAGCTCCCTAACTGATCAGTCAAGAGGAAGGAAGAAAAAAAAAGATTGGTCTTTTTGTAAAGTTTTCTATGAACTCTTCAAATCGCAGAGCGAAGACACTGATCATGCACCTTATTTCCAACTCTTCTTTCTCACTGAAATGCTACCTCCTGTGAAGTCTACTGTAGACGGAAGACTGATCCAATAACAGTTAATTACAGTCTTAAAACTGATACTTTTCTGGTGGTATTTATCTAGATTCACAATTTCCTCCATCTGAACATGACTTTGCTGCATAAGGATTATAGAAATCTCTTTAACCTATGAATGGTGATAGGTCATACTATGTAAAAGTTGTACATATTGTTACATTCCTTGAAGATGAAAACCTATAATTGTTAAAATACATTTTGTGAAGGGGTACTTTTTGGAGGTTCATTTATTTTGCTAATGCAAACCCTCTTTTATAGATTATCAGGGATATATATTCAAAACATTAGGGATATTTAATTTATTAAAATAATTTGAAAAGTACATATTTTTATGCAGGAAATAACTTGATGCAGTTTTTTTTTTTAAATGAATCACCTCACTTCTTTGAGTTAACTCTGCATTTTGCTTTGATAAATAAAGCAACCATATTTTGTAATATACTGCCATGGTTAGGAAAGCTAAACTGAGTTTGCAAATGAAGCACTTTTTGTAGCATTCCATGGGCCAAATCTACTGAGAAACGTCTCTTGTGTGAGTCTGTTAAAATTAAAGGGGCTTGTACAAGAGCAGTTCCCTGTAGGTTATGTCCAGAGTCTAAGGTAGTGTTGTTCAAAAGCAAAATCATGACATGCTGTGAGTTGAAGAACATTCCCCATATTCACAGTCCGCAACATGTAATCCTAGAAAGCATGTTGAGGAAATTTTGTACTTAGCAGGGGGTGTTACATCTGCAATGACTTGAGGTGTGATTGATCTCCTCTTAAAGGGAAATTTTGATAATAGGCTATTTCTTTTTAACCTTTGTAGAGTCTTCAGAACACACCCAAGTTGTTCCTCAAGACAAAAGAGCATTCTGATGTGTCTGCATTTTTTTAAAAAAATTGTTTTTGCATCTCCTTTTATATGAACACTGTTCAGTCTTTTGGAATGACTCCAATTACCATTTTATTAGGATTAATAATAGAGATACACAATAACCTCAGCTGAGCTTTTAAAATGTGAGTGTCAGAGTATTTAATTCATTGTTGTCGTGGCTTCCTTTTTCCTTAAGAGGGCCCAGCTCCTGCTCAAAGCATTGCACTCCAGCTGACTGAAGTGAGATCTAAATGCTTGTTGTCTTTTGTACTTCAAGGATGAACATGAGAAATGCTTGCCTGGTCAGTAGCCTTGAAGAGAGGCAGTTCAAGCACTTTGTGCTTTGCAGCACAGTAAACATGCAATAGTATATTATTGTAAAAAAAGATTTTTCTTAAATCATACCCCAGCCAAGATATGAGAAGCTGAGCTTTTACCTCAACTGCACATCTGTGACCCATGCAGGTAAACAAAGTTTACTCCATTGGTGTAGCTTGTGTCATGAGCTAATTCTTAGATACTTTTGTATCTTGGATGTGAGCTTTTGCCAAAAACTGTTGTCTTGCCTTCTTTCAAGAATGTGATGTATTATATTGATGTGATTGGGTTGTCTGCTTGCTTTATTTTTTGAGTCTGTTGTGAGCCTGTCCATTTTTTTCTTTTTAAAAAAAATCACCATCACATGACAGTTGTTTTAATCAAGTTGCAAGGATGTTTCTACAACATTGTGATTCTGTATTTTTGTTAGATCTGTTCTAGATTTATGGAATTATTTTGCTTAAATTCTGTGATTCCTTATTTGGCTAGGAATATGCATGTTTGCTAGCTAATGTAGCCTAGTGGTTATGACAGTGAGTTTTGAACTAGGAAGTCCCAGGTTCAAACCTCTTCTCTGCCATGAGATGACTGAGTGGCCTTAGGCAAGCCACCATGTTTGTCCTCCATCAGCAGTTCAGGAATGATGATAATGCTGAAGGTTGTTGTAATGATTATTGAAATAATATATGTGAAGTGCTTGGAACACTCAAGTATTACAGGTTTTCATCTGCTAGTTTACTGTACACTGAACAACAGAGGATGGGATAACTACAGATTCTGGGATGTTTGGGAATAACTGACTTGAGGACCATGACATCCAATGCAAGCAGCTAGGCAAATTGTTGTTTCCTCCCTACAAATAGGAGTTCTAAACCCAGAAGAAACCAAACCCAATTTGTCCAGCCATTTGCATTTGGAAGTTATAGTGAATATAGGTGCTAAGTTGGAAGCCTTCAGTTGTGCTCTGTATGCAAGGAAGGAAAACGAAGTTTGAGTACAGTATCAACCTGCGCTTTGTGCCAGTCCCAGACTGGCCTTTATCATGATGTCTGAAGATCTGGAGAGAAGAAATTGGTTGATTCTTAAAAGTTTTTCTAAGCTACTTTGATGATATGCCTTCAAGGTTGTTTTGATCTGAACAAACTGTACAGTTATACAAAGTAGCTCTGGTTCTAGAGCAAATCACTGTTTTTTAAGAGTGGGTTAGGAGAACCTTAAGACCACACATAACATTCCTGTTTCCAAATGAGTCTGCTTCAGCGGGGAGGGTGGGATATAAGTTGGATAAATAAATAAAACTCCTAATTCCAATTGGGACTGTGTGGAATCTGGTCAACATTTTGGTGCTGTGAGCTGTAAGTTGATCTGATTTTCTACACTGTTGTTTAGACTTTGACACTTCTCTTGCCAAGTCTTAGAGACCTGATAGATCTGAACCCTGTTAGAATACACAACCTTTTTGTCCCTTGATTTGCTAGCCAATTGATCAAATGGAGTTAATGTGGCTTCCTTTTTAATGTCTTAACTTAATGTTATAGTGGCAAAATGGCACCCCCCCCCCCAAAAAAAAGCACTTCCAGTTTTTATAGTTCATTTGACAAAGATCATAGAAGGAAGTCTTCTGTATTGTATACTTGGAAATAAGAAACATGCACTGCAATAAAGTTGTACTGGTTGTCTGCATTACAGATTTAGAAAGGACTGTGGGGTTGAGCTCAATGTTCCCTCTGAATTTTCACCTCTACTGAGTGAAGCAGTTCACATCCTGAGTGGAATATAATTGCTGTAATCTTAAAATTGGTCATGGGTAGTCAAGATCCTGAGCAGTTCCAGAGTGCTGCTGAGCGGGGCTGTGTTAATGAGCGGCTGCTCATGCACCCAGTTTAGAGGGAACACTGCAAGTTGGGCTTCGATCAGGTACACCCAAACTGAACAGCTCCAACTGGCAAGATATATAGATGGATCAATCAGTAGAACAGTGTATGAAACTTAAATCTCATGTTAAACCTCCATATTTTTCTTGGCTGGGACATTACCAGAGCTGTGCATGAGCTCCCATCCTGCCTTGGTATTAGTGTTGTCTTCATTGAGGATAATTGGTCTGGCTGGACTCTGAATGTATTTTTGTTAATTATTTACAGATGTACTAAAGGATTTATGATGAAGGTAATTTTTCAGATTGAGTTTTTTTGCAGTTATAGCTCAGGAAAGGCAGTGTTTTAGCTTATGAAAACATGGGACAGAGTCTAGGAGGCTTTCTGTTATATGTATATAAAATATACTTCAAGCATAGCTTGGCTGAATGGAATATATTTCCTCAAATGAAGTAATTTTAGTCAACAAGTATAGGGTGTTCTCACAAGTTAAGCATGCAGGATGTCAACACGTGTGTATACTTGATGGTAGTCTTTTGCTTACAGGAAAGATAGAGCCTGCCTATCAAACCCTGAATTTGCTGCACAAAACTTTCAGTGTCCTCTTGCTTCCCCCTCCTGATCTATGGCAATTTGGCTAAACTGTGGTGCATTAAGGAATGCCTAGACAGTTCAAATGCTTTGAGCTGTTGACACTTAAAGTACAGTTTAACTGCAAGCTCAAATAGTCACACTACTCTGTCACCGAGTATTTAAAATTCAAGAATCATGAACTGTTTTTGAAGGGAGTAAATGTAGCTTTTTAATTGCTAATCAGTTCAGTGGGGGCTGGATAAGCTTTGGTGCTAAAATTACAAGTTAGAAGGAATATCTTCTGTGTCCCCTCCCACACCTCCCTTCTCAGCAAGTGTTAATCCATTAACTGCTTGTAAGGCCAGCCAAGTATACAAGGCTATGTATAAAGCCAAGATGCAGTGGGCCTCCCATTCAGCTGCCCCGTTTTCCTGGGAGATCAAACAACTTGTGATTTACTTGAACTATGGTGTATGGCTGTTTGCTAAGGCTTGAATATGCTACTCTGAATGTTTTTAAGCCTTAACAGTGGCCAACCAGAGTAAGATGATTGCAGGCAGGTTTGATAGCGTCTGCTTTCAGATTTTAATAACTGAGTTATAATACAGTAATCTATATTCTGTTTGGAAAGATATTTTCCCTTTTTCATTCTGTCTGCTTCATGGTTGCCCACCCTGTACCTGTCCTTGTGGAATCTGCAAGTTTGGTCCTACAATCATCTTTTCCTAGGACATTCTACATATTTCCATTAACCATTCCAAATTTACTTGCTATATTTTTTTTTAAGTGCTAGAGATTTTTGTTAACTTTGCTGCTATATTTGAAAACCTAATTGGGTCATGTTAACTGTGCCTTTCATCAATGTTCTATGTGCCACAGCTGCCCACATAATATTTGAAATAAATATTTTAAAAAACTGTAGTCTTACTCTGTTCTTCTGCACAAGATTTTTGCTGACCAATGAAGTACTTAAGCTTCCAAGTTCACTAGAAGTTCTTTTACACATTGCTGCTGCAGAAAAGTATAGAATTTCAAATACTGAAATAAATCTTTCTCTTGGAATTAGCATTTTTCTTTAACCTTCTGAACTGTAGGTACTGAAATTACATGAGAACAGATTGCACAGCACTGAACTACTCAGACTTATAAATGCATTGTTTCCCTTGAAAACTCATGATTCACCACTGTATTATACAGAGGTTCCCAGTTACTTTGTATACAGGAGGGGAAGAGAAACTACTGAGGTATTTCCCTCTCTCCTATTACACTTTTCTGTTACAGCTAATAGCACACAGCAAAAGTAAAGACAGAAACTGCTTAATGGTCAGATGCATGTAGTCATCCAGAACAACTTTCTTTCAAATCTTAACTGTGAATGCACTTAGTGAAACAAGTCTCCTGGGGCAGACGTTAGATATTCAGAGTAAAACCCAACTCATTTTTTTTTAAAAAACCCCTTTTTATTACAGAAATGTACAGTTTTTTCCATTAGGAAGAAAGCACAGAAGAATACAGAATTACAATAAATCTGCAGCTGTAAATAAATTTTTAGAAAACCAAAAACTTTACACACTGATCTACAGTGAGGAGAATGTATTTACAGAAATTTACAAGAGTGTCTTCCTCTTACCTATTCTGAGACTTCCACAAGGAGGTAAGTACAAGCAACCCATTTTGTTAGAGTCCGGTTTATTTCACTCTATACTTGTAGAAAGAACAAAGTGCTTGTGTGAAGTTCCATCCCATTGCTAGTGAAACCAAGTAGAGCAGCAGAAGAAGTGCAAATGGATATAACAGAATGACAGTATTCTTCAAGAATGGTAATGCTGAAAGAAGAAGAGCTTTAAAGTCAGAATGCAAGGCAGACTGTATTTCCACTGATAAATAAAAGCCTAGGAGTACAACAGCAGTTTGCATCTTCTACTGCAGGGGTGGCCAACGGTAGCTCTCCAGATGTTTTTTGCCTACAACTCCCGCCAGCATGGCCAATGGCTGGGGCTGATGTGAGTTGTAGGCAAAAAAAATCTGGAGAGCTACTGCTGGCCACCCCTGTTCTACTGCTCTTCCTCCAACAAAGACTACACTTCTAGCACTACTTTTTTAGGGAAGTCATGGCTTTGTACATAAGAGCACAAATTCAACACCTTGTGAAACATCAGCAGAGAGAAGATGGTGGTTTCCTTCTACTATGGCCAATGAAATGTCTGTAATCCAAAACTCCACAAATAGTTCCTCATAGTTAAAGAAGCTGCTGAGCTTGTGTTGCTTAAATAGCACATACCAGCCCCCCTCACCGCCTGCTGTAGAAAAAACACTTTTGAACCACTGTTCAGAATTCCATCACAAGCTGTTCTTTAAAATATAAACTAATAGCATACTCCAGTAGATACTATCCTTCGTCATAATAACTAATATAATAATATGGAAGGGTGTGTGTAGGATCATCATTTAGCAGGGTAGGTAGAAGCTCCTTTTGAAGTTGGGTTAAAGAATCAGCTTCCCACTCAATAACATAGCTGCCCGTTACTGTCAATTGTCAGCTTTTGTACCTTTGTCAGCTTTCTGTTGTCCCCAGACCCATATCTCCCCCTACATTGATGTCTATTTTATCTGCTTTTTGGCAGAGATGAGGCTAAGGATCATTACATATGAAAAAAGCAGATATACAGAGCTGTGGACTTATTAGTGTTTTTAGGCTGCAAAAGCTACAGCTGTTGCTGCTTCTGAGTCTAATACAAGGAAAGCTGCAAGGGGATTTAGGCTCTGCTGGCCCATCAGATATTCATCAAAGGTAAAACAGCATCATGGTTCACCTTCATACTTGCTTTCAGAAGTCATGATAAATACTCTCTGCCATTCTAACCACAATGTTAAATGAACTGTCCCCTTAATCATACTTTGAAGCTTACTGGACCAGCTGAGAACTCATAAGCTGAAACAACTGCTTATCCTAATTCTGTTAAACTTAAGGCTGCAATATACATTCATCCAAGATCATACAACAAATGTAATGTTGACGTAAAGATATCTACTATTAGCTGCAAGTCTCATCTTATAGAATGAAAAGTTCCTTTAGTTATAGCTGCAAAGGCAACATATGTAACTTTAAAAAATTATACCCATTTTCCTCCCAGTGGGACACCACAGCAGCTTGTATCTTTCCCCGTTATCCCACCAACAATCCAGTGAGGTAAGTTTTGAATGACTGGCCCAAGATAACCTAGTTAGCTTCTATCACTAAGTGAAACTTGAACTGCTTCTAGATTGTAATCAGACATTAACTATGCTCACACTGTCTGTTTAGCTAAAATCATAAAACCTTAGCACTACATGTGATCATGTTTTATGCACATTATGCTACATACTACTACTAAATACATACTTTTGCTCAGTGCTTTTACATGTTATAAATTACATACACTGAATAACTACAAGAGGAACAGTAGGAAGGACTCTTGAAAATAAGTAATTCCTCATATTACTAAAGGCTTTAATCATTACTTACCGCTATAGCCTAGAAATGTCACATAGATGTAATAGCCGATGGCAATCAGCCACAAAGTATTTCCAACGAAATATCCAATAAATGAATTCAATACAATTACATCTGCAAGAGAAAGGGGTGGTTGAGTTCCATCAGTACATAGCATGAAAACAAAACTTCACATCAGTGTGGGCTAGATTTACTTACAATTAATGAAAAACAGCTGTATGAAATGCAAGATGACAAGAAGAGGATAGAAAGCATTCAAATGAACATCAAAGGCATATCCCCACTCCACATCATAATCTCTGCTTTGGTGCTTTACCAAATACTTATTTGAGATAAACCTATAAGAAAGAAAAAGAAGAGGGTAAAAACCTCAACAACAGCTACATACTAACCTAGGCAATTTTAGTATAATGCAGCTTGACTCTTGACAGACTGCAGACAGGGAGCTGGATCTTAAGAACCAGAAATGGAATTCTGCTACTAGAATAGATCCTACCTATTTCCACCTGTCTTCTACAGCCCCTATGCTTCTCCATCCCCATTTCTGAGAGCTGGGTGATTCTCAAAAAAAATTAGAACGGGAAATGTTTTTAAAAAAATATAGATCCGTCCTTATAGAAGGGAATGTTTGAATCCAAACTAAAGGTTAACTTTAAATTTCCATTCACCTTAAGTTTGCACTAGTCGTATCAAAGCCAAATGTGTTTTTTGGCTCAGAGATCCACACTGAAAGACCTTGTACATAACTGAGGATAAATCAAGTATTCTGAATGCATGAGATACTTGGTATCAATCCTACATAGCCCTGTTATCATAGGTACCAGCTCAAGTATCAAGACAGGCTTCTGAATGCAGCTGCCAAAGATGGAAAATAACTTCAAACCACCACCAGACTTTTGCTGAAAATGTTACTTCCTAAATTAAAACATATGCAAGTTCCTATTACAACATAATGGTTTGGAAAAATCGTGCTTGGGATTCGGTGGTACATATTAGGTTAAATTACAGCAAACATGGGACAAGAACTCTCTTTTTCCATTACTGGAGCAGAATGCAGGAAAGAGGATATTTTTCCAACAGTCTATGTCTAGGAATATATAATTTTCTCATCCGTATCTTGAAATATGCTCCCCCACCCACCCACCCCAAGAAAAGTTCTGCATGTCATGACCTTGTGTGCGCACTTATGTGAACACCCCACTGATTTCCATGGTGCATATTTGCAAGTGTGCATGCTTAGGGCTGTAGCTTGCTTCTTTAGTAACCATCACATCCAACCATATGCCGCATCACTTTTGTTTATAATGACTTACCACATTAAAGTTGCAATAAGGAGGCCAACTCCCACACAGTCTATAAACACAACCCAAAGCAGTAGTTTGATTGTTTCAACAAATCCCATGTCCAATACAAAGCCAAATCCTATTGTGGATACTGAAAGAGAAAGGCAAGAAACAGATACACAATTAGTTTTTGCCCACACAGTGCCCCATCTTCAAATGTTGTTCCATTTTTAAAGAGATTAGTAGAAGACATGTTCTCAATAATATCCTTTCTTCATATAGAAATTATTTTGCCTAGTTCAGTATTTAAGAGCTGTAATGGATTCAGGCAGTTAGCCTGGAAGCTGGGAACAGCTTGCACCGATTGGCTGAGCCGCGGCCATGGTAACGACAATGTATCAAAATGCAAGGAGGCTTGGAGGGGAAAAACGCCTCAGTCGAGTTCAGCTTTAGTACTGAAACAGTCTTGAGTACTGGAGTTCAGTCTTGGTACTGAAGCTGTTCAGTTGTGAGAGCAACTGGGAAGGAGCTGAGAACAGCCTGTGGGCTGAGTTCCTTGGGAGACAGAACGGAGTTAAAGGTTCTGTCTGTGAGAAAGTTATTGGGAAGAAGGGGGCAAAACCAGGCATCTTCTGTGAGGAAAAACTGAGGAGATGTCAGCACATCAGGGCAGGCTCCTGGTCGAATTTAGAACACTCAAACACACTGTAGGAAAGAATCCCAAGAGTCAGACTAGGATTCTAGCTGGGTGGGACACACAGGATTGAGGGGCTGGTAATAGCACTCAAAAGGTGTGAGTCCTGTATGCTAGTGAGTAAGTCTGTGAGGGAATATTTATCTGGCACAAGTCAGAAGTCCTCAGTGTGTATGGCAAAGTGTGTGTGACCATTATTTTTGATTTACGAAACCCAAGCTTAGGGGATAATTCTATCTCAGCATAGTGTTCCTAGTGCCAAGTAGGCACTGCCTGCCTGTTCAAAGTGTTTTTTTTTTTAAAAAATATTTCTAAAGCCTGCCTGTTGATATTAATTCAGCCTGCCCAATCTCTGGTGTTTAAGAGATTTTGATAAACGTCTGCTTGTCAACTGATTTGTTTTTAATCAAACCAAATTAATATAATTTTCATTCTCTCCCTTGCCTTTTTGTGATCCAATAAATATCTTTGGGTTTTTGAATATGAAAATGTTTGGTGCCTAGTTTATTTTCTGACAGTTTACTTTGGTGTGTCCGAGGTACTGGGTGAAGGCGACAGGAAAAAATTTATAGCGGTCACCCTCCCAAATTGACCCTGACTGGTTTCTCATGGAGGCATTCCAATCAATGCTTTGCTGTCACACCACTGACTAGTGGAAAGATTATGGATATACTTGAACTCCTTTGTAGCTTTTTAAATTCTTGCAATATAATCATATTCCACTTCAGAAATTGACTGAATTGCCTTTACTTTTTAAAAATCAAGTTCCTTAGTTAGTCAGTTCATACATACCCAGGATCCTGAAGTGCAATAGTGTAGTTTCTAGGATGTCACACCACTGGTACCTTGCAAACCTTTACTGTTGCATTGGTTCACATAGCACCATTAGAAATCTACATATGTTTTTGAAGATTCACTTGTTACTAGACTCCATTGGACCTGTGGAACTTTGGTCACTTGAGACTTGGCTTAAGTGGATTATATTCAATACATACATAAACATGGCAAGAAATGGTCTATTTGTGGCCCCTTAATGAGTTTTTGTGTACGACATGAGCAACGGTAACCTTTACTCTCATTTTAAAAAGGTGACCCAGGCAAGTCACACTTGCATAGTGCTGAAGAAAAGAAACCCAACAAAAAGGCTATATAATGTACCATCTGAAACATCCAAGATGTTTTCAAGGGTAGCCTGTGAGGCTAAATGTGGAAGAAGCTCTGAGAAAAATTAAGAGATGGTGTGGTCAGATGATCTTCTTCTAATTTCAGCATTCTGATAACTGGTTCCATAGCTGTAAGTAGCCACAAGATTACTTCCTCCTAGTCATTTGGCCCTTCCAATACTGGGTTAAGGGAACTCCCGGTGCAGGCATTAGCCCCAAGCTGGCATGACTCAATAGATCAGGTGTTACTAGTCTTGGGAGTCTGTACCTAACAGGCTGGATGCAATATAAAAAAGGAAGGAAGTGGTAGCAAATCGTCTCCAGGTGCCACTGGAGGAAGCACCCAGAAACCAAGAGGGATATTATTATGGAACTAAGATCTCATTCAGTGGCTTAATACAGATGTTCAACAGTATTAACACTTATGGAACTAAGTTCTCAGATACCTACCACACAACCAGATACTTAGCAATACAAGAAAAGCAGGGTCATCTCTTGCCCACTGGTCTTTTGTTTGTTTCCTGTAATGAAAGTTCCTATAAATCTTCTGTGGTGAAGTGAAGAGATACAGCATCTGCCACAAAGCAAACTCAAAATCCATCTGTTGAAAGTGGAAGAGTCTTCTCAAGTATTTGTAGCGTTTTGCCCCTGCTGTGTGCCTGGCAGCATCCCTGGAGTTTAAAGCCCCATTGCCTTGAGTTCGGGAATTAACTGATGTGGTAGGCAACATTTTGCTAAATGAAAAGAGAACAGAATTTTAAAATTGAGACTATTTATTTAAAGCAGCTGCAGAAGAGCAAAGCATCACATGTACAGTTCAGTCTTATGCAGAGTTACTTCAATCTAAGCCCACTGTTTCAGTGGGTTTAGATAGGAGTAAGCCAGGCATTTGGTTGAGGACAGCAACAATCTGGCAGTCTCATACTGCCACCTCCTTCTCCTCTCCATATTCCCTCCACCCAGTGGGCTGGTGGATACTGAACCTATCTGTCAACTTGGACATAGGATATAATGTTTGGTACTCTTTTTTTTTGATGAATTGTTTTAATGTATTTTAATACTATGTATGGTATTTTAACAAGCTGATTCAAGTTGCCCTTAGCCTTGCTTGCAGGGAATGGGCGGCCTAATAAATCAAAACACTGTACAGAACTGAACCATTAAGCTTATCCTTTGCAAGGAGCCAGATGAGTGTCAGTATAATTACCTGTGCAACAAAGCTAATCAAGAACACTTGAGGTCTCTTTGAACCTAATCTTAAACATGCTTACTTGAAAAAAAATTCATTTTGTTGCGCTTATAACCAAATAACAATAATAAAATTGTAGAACTTTTTTTTAAAAAATCCTGCCTGAAAACAAAATAATGTAACTGTATGGTCTAATCTTAACTTTCCAAGCCAACACTTCATAACTGAAATCTACCATTAGCCACATAAGCTTGGTGATGCCACTTTAAAGTTCATGACCCAACTGAACATACAAATGGCATGCAGATCTGCACTCATACAGAGGACAAAACTGAACCATACACAGAACTAGTCCTGTAAAACTCTCTTCTCTAGTCTCAGAGTTCCTAATTTTTCATAATCAGGAATGGGATGGAGGCGACTAGCAATGAGAACCTGACATAGTACTGAATGGATTGCACACTGGATTAGAACTCCCCTCTTCTATCTACAAAAGGCCAGCAGAGAGTAAGGGAGGGCTGCAGTTAGTGGGATGGCAGGGAGAGATTGATGCATGTGAGTAGAAAGGACATGAATACCAGGATTGCAGTGGACTGTAAATATAATAATACTTACAAAAAAGTACTGTAATCTATATATCTCAACAATCATGTTTAAATACTGGAGTGTAAGTGCCTAGGACTGCATACTGTTAGCTTTGCCCTACTGCAGCCAATTCTGTTTCAAATGCCAACAGCAATAGCATACATGCATGTGCCCACTAGTTTCTGCCAATATCAGATGCTTGTTTGACTAATATAACAAAGGCTTGCTTTTCTTTTATATGCTTTGACTTCTTACAATATGTGCTTCTAGTTTTTTTTCCAAAATACATGCACCAGCACAGGTATGCTAAATCCTAACATGCTGCATCTTATGTGGATTTAAAAAATTTCTTTACCACATTTGCAGCCCCTCCTCCTTTTTAAGAAGCCCTGGCTGACATTGGGCATGCATGGGATTATCCCATTTTGTCCTCTATAAAGCCATGCGAAATTGAGAGATAAGTAACTTGTTCAAGACCACCTAATGATTTAAAACCTGGTTTTTGTAGCTGAACCTTCTACCCTCCACGCACCTCTCATCAAGACTCTTGTGAAGCTTTGTGCAAAACACATCATAGTTGTTTTTATATAGATACCTCAACTATTCTCCTCTCTTTTACTGACTTTGAGAGGAGCCTAGTTTTCACTTGTATAGTAACTGATATCTGAGTTGTAGGGTGAAGGGGGAGATTTGAACACTCTTCCATACAAAAAATCCTTCCATGTAGGAAGCATCAGTTTTGGTGTGAAAGTGTTTTCTTTCATATGGAGAAACGCAGGATTACATCAGGGTTCACCTAAGAGCAGTAGACTAATCTGGGAGAACCATGTTTGATTCCCCACTCCTTCACATGTAGCTGCTGAGTCACAGTTCTCTCAAGGACAGTTCTTTCAGAGCTCTATCATCCCTACCTACCTCACAGGGTGTCTGTTGTGGGGAGAAGAAAGGAAAGGAGATTGTAAGCCACTCTGAGACACCAAGTGAAGGGTGAAGTATAAATTCAAACTCCTCCTAGACGCTGAAGTGCCACAGCCGAGATGCAAATTTTCTGCCTTTGATAGAACTAGGCTTAAGTAAAGACTTAATGCAGCCCTAAAGTGTCAACTTTCACCACCATACAAAGGCTACCAAGAATAAAAATATGAAATGCCGAAGAATTAAATGGAAAAAATGTCCCTTTGAACATTTATTTAACTTCATTTCTACCCTTCCTTTCTTCCCAATGTGAATCAAAGCATCTTACATCATTCTCCTCTCCGCCATTTTATCCTTACAACCACCCTGTAAGGCAGGTTAGGATATGTGTGGGACCAGCAAAGGTTAGCCAGCAAGCTTCCAAGGGGATTCAAACCAGCATCTCCCAGATTCTAGTCCAAAGGTCTAACATAACACTGGATCTTGTAACTCTCTGCTTCTTTTCCAAGACCTCCATGAACAGAATGCCACTAAGGCAGGCCTAAACCCCAACCACACAGGCTGTGACGGAAACACACTAACAAGCTGCAATGAAAGGAAAATGGCAAAATAAAGGCAAACAACTTATCAATAAAGGCAACCTGAAGACAGAAACAGAAAATAGATTATTATAATGCAGAAGTGCTTTGCCTACAGCGTTCAGGATGTACAAGTGTAGAGAAACGCAGCAAATCCTCCCTTGGGAAAACACCCACTAAGCCATACCTTGAACAAATATCCAGCAAGGGCCTTCTAGCAAAGCAAAGCGGATCGCCAACAGAAAGGCTGAACCTATGCACGTTCTTGCCCCAGTAAACTCCACCGGATTCAATGACGCTTGTTCCTAAAATACAACACATGGGGTTGCAAACAAGCAACTCGCAGTTACTGGCGCTTGTTTCCACGCTGGCGTTTTTATGACTTTACTGTAGTTTTACTTGACAACCGCCATACAAATTTTCTTAATAAATCATAAAACCGCTCTACGTAAGAAACAGACAATCACCTGTTAGTGACACCACAGGCGGCGGGGGGGGGGGGGAGTGCGATTCGTGGGCAGGTGTTTTAGGGCGGAGCTACGAGAGGATTCACCATTCCAGAACACGAGCACAGAACTCCCGGGACGTTCCGCCCACTTCTACTCACCCACCGAGGAGGCCCCCCGCTCCACCCCTTCTCCTCCGGTCTTTTCTTGGTCCCCTCCGAGCAAGGGGCGCCTGCAGGAGAGCCCTTCCTCAGCGCCGCTCAGGTCGCCGTTGCCAGCTCACAACAGCTGAGTAGCTTTTCCCCTTTCCCCAACTTCCGGTAAAACTGCAGTACTGCGCAGGTGCATTACCAATCCTGGGCAAGACCGGTGCATGGTGGGTAAATCCCTCTACACGTGATAATGACGGTGCCTGGTGTTGACTACAGGGGTCATTGGAAGATGGCGGTTGTCTTGGCTGTAGGAAGGTGGGGCAAACCTCTTACCGGCGACGCTGCGTAGAGCGGCAGTGGGTAGTTGTGGGATACAGAAAGAAGGGAAGTGAAAAATCGGCGGCCGCGATGCCCAAGTATTACGAAGATAAAGAGAAGGACGAGCGCGCATGCGCTGGCGTCCGCGAAGATCTGAGGGACTGCTTGTTGGAGAGTTTCTGCATCGTCCAGGTGGGGAAAGCGGGCGGAGGAGGGTGAAATTTAGGAGGCCTTTTAGACAACACGCCTGTGGGAGGGGTTGTTAAATCCTGACCCTAGCAGGTTTCTCGTTCCTATGAATCCCACTGAACTCAGAGGAGCGTTTCTGAGTAATTATACAATTAATTGGAGCACATGATCGTTTATTCAGAACTGTCCCATTAAACTACCTGGGACTTAATCCTTTGTAGTTGCATTTAGAATTACAGGCCCATATCCTGATTGTGTTAGTATTTGCTAAGAAATGATTTTCAGGGACTGCAGTAAGGCTTGCCACCGAATAATTCTGGTTTGCAGCCTGATTTTGAGTACATACAGTTAAACTATAACCTGCTAGAGTTGCAGAGCATGGGATGAAGTCTTCATTTTGCATCATTGCAATAAGAAGGCTGTCACCAAGCACTAGAGTAACAAAACAGTCTACCTTAAAATTCCTTTCTGGCATTCATACAATAAGATATTATTTCACATGGGATGTGTTTAAGAATTTGACACAATATAAATTGTTTTTTATAGTTTGGAAATAAATACTTTTCTGTCTTGTCTGTTTGCTTTGAGATTGCTCTGTAGCAAAGAATTTACAAACTATTTTCTTTCAGAGACTATGGTATTAAGTATGGCCTCTTTGAAAAGAGCATGCTTGTGAAATAACTTCCTTGCCTGCTGAATAAATATGTTAGTTGCTTACTTTACTGTATTTTTATACAGGAAGGGAAAAGTGTCAAGCAGTGCCTGAGGGAAGGATACTGCAAAGGTTTTTGGGTTACATTTTTTGAATGCAAAAGATCAATGGTAAGTAGCAATATTCTACAGTGTTTTTCCTTTAAAACAATAAAAAATTGAAGAAATATTATGGAAAATTGTATTTTGATTTTGCTAAATCTTTAAAATATTTATTGTGTGTACAAATAATATTAATGAGTTGAATTCAAACTGCAGGCCTGGATCTAAAGATGGAGGGATCTTCAAGCTAATGGTAACTCTGTAGAGATCTGTAACTTCTTAAGCTAAGGGGCCTGTCCTATATTTTAACATCTGATACGGCATGAATAGAGAGAAGGACAGAGGAATTGTATTTTACTTATTTCTTTTTAATCCCTTGCTCAGTCTGGGGCTATGCTAAAAATATCCTTGTGAACATTTTCTTTTTAATAAGTTATAACTTTGGATGCTGGCAGTGGTTCTCTGTACCACATAGACTTCGGATATGCTATATAAAAAGGAGTGCCAGGGGAAGGCAGGCAGTTGGCAAGCGACTATTCTTCCAGGGATGCACAAGGCAGTAAAATGTCCCTGTGGTGACCAGGTACTGGGCAGCAGGAGACTCAGAGGCAAGGTCTCAGGAAGGGAAGCGGGGAGTCTTGACCCTTCCAGCAGGTAATTCTATAAAGTCAGGTGGTGGCAGTGGATTACCAGAGAGAGAGAGAGAAAAGCCTCTCCAGGTGTTGAGGAAAAAACCTTGGAGAGCAGGGTGGAATGGGGTCTGTTGGTCAGAGTGGGCTGGTTCTGCCAGAAGTTGCATTGAAGTGTGACAGGGAAATAGAATTCAGGAGTTAGTTATCAAGATGTACTGAGACCTCCTGAAGAGGCCTTCCTTGGGATTCTGCCCTGACAATAGTTTTATTCTACAGGTGCACAGAGCTTAACAGTTACACAGTAGTGTCGACATAATGGAAAAATCAAATGCATAATTATAGGATAGGGACACTTGTATTGGCAGTAGTACGTACAAAAAGGATCTAATGGTTTTAGTAGATTGTACACTGAACATGAGTCATCAGTGTGATGCAGTAGCTAAAAGGCAAATGTGCTTTTGAGCTCCATCAACAGAAATATAGTGTCCAGATCATGCAAAGTGGTAGTATCATTTTACTGTACTCTGGTTAGACCTCACTTTGAGTACGATGTTCAGTTTTGGACACCACAGTAAGAAGAATGTTTAGAGTCTGGGATGTGTCCAGAGGAGGGCAACAAAGAAGGTGAGGGGTCTGGAGTTTGCCCTGTGAGGAAAGATTGAAGAAGGTGGGTTTGTTTAGCCTTGAGAGGAGACTACTGAGAGGTGATATGATAGCCATCTCCAAGTAATTGTTTTCTGTTGCCCCAGAAGGTTGAATCGGAAACAGCAATTGAAATTAAAAAGGGGTTTTGGCTAAACATTAGGAAGAACTTCCTGACAGAGTGTTTTTTTAGTGGAACAGGATTCCGCAGGAGGCGGTGAGCTCTTGTTTTTTGGAGATTTTAAAGCAGAGGCTAGATGGCTTTCTGAATGCTGACTCAGTGACTCAGTATGAATTTAGTCAGATTTAGAGTGGGAGGGCAAGAAGAGATAAGCCAGTGCTTGACTCTTGTGGCCCTTTTTTATATGACCATGACAGTGTTGATCACCATTTTGAGATAAGGAAGGAATTTTTCTCCAAGCTAGATTGGCCCAGGGGTTATGGAGGTTTTTAAAATCTTCCTCTGTATTGCTGAAACTCTGTTTGGGGCAGTGATGCTCTGTATTCTTGGTGCTTGGGGGAGCACAGTGGGAGGGCTTCTAGTGTCCTGGCCCCACTGATGGACCTCCTGATGGCACCTGGGTTTTTTGGCCACTGTGTGACATGGAGTGTTGAACTGGATGGGCCACTGGCCTGATCCAACATGACTTCTCTTGTGTTTTTGTGAACAGGGATCAATGGGGGCCAGTAACTGAATTTTCCAGCATTGTGCAGGGGGTTGGACTTAGATGACCTTTGGGGTTCCTTTCAGTTCTATGTTTCTGTGACTCCTTTCTAGTGATCTGACTGCTTGGTGCCAATGTGGCTTAGTTTGTATATTTTTATAATTACATGCTAATGCTGCATTCTGTTATCATTGTTTTATGCCAAACTGCTATTCTGTACTAATTTGGGGTTACTTGTGGTAAGTTTTTAGGAGCTGCTATAAACTTCATTTACTATGATACCTGGTATAGGAGGGCTTTATTTTTAAAAAATAGAATACAGGCAAAAGAATGCATAAAAACAATTCAGATATCAAGGCTATAGTTACAACTTTGCAATATTTAGACCTACCAGTTCACAGTGCATCATGAACATGTTCATTTTGAGATTAGAGGTGTTTGTTTATAACCTTTGCATTATTTGCACTGGTGTAGCTGTTTGGTTGTAATTCAGTAGCTGCTGGAGAGAAATAAACTAATGATGGGTTCTGTGCCTTAAAAATGCATAGTTAGTGGAGCTACATGCTGTTGCTAGACTGAATGCCTAGACTAAACAGAGTTAGATGCTTCTAAGTGTAAGGTGATGCACACTGGGACAGAAAATCCCAACTTCAGGCATTGGCTAATGGAGTCTGAACTTGCCGAGACTGAGAAAAAAGATTTTGGAATCATAGTGGATAGCGTATTGAAGTGTCAACTCAGTGTGCTGCAGCAGTGAAAAAGGCAAACTCTATGTTAGAATTAAGTAGGAAAGGGATTAAAAATAAAACAGCCAATATTATACTACCCCTGTATAAATCTTTGCTTAGGCCTCACTTGGAATACTGCGTACAGTTCTGGTCACTGTATCTTGGAAAAGACATCGCAGAGATGGAAAAAGTACAACGGAGGGCAACTAAGGTGATTAGGGTGTTGAAGCATCTTCCCTATGAGGAAAGGCTGAAGAGTCTGGGACATTTCAGTTTAGAAAAGAGATGGCTAAAGGGGAACATATTAAAAGTTTATAAAATTATGCATGGAGTGGAGAGAATTGACCAAGAGAAATTTTTCTTCCTCACCCAAAATGCTAGAACTTGAGGGCACCCATTGAAACTGATGGGCAGTAGATTGAGGACAGACCCAAGGAAATATTTCTTTACACAGGTAGTGGTTAAAATGTGAAATTTGCTGCTGGAGGATGTAATGATGGCCACAGGAATACACAGCTTTAAAAGGGAATTGAATAGATTCATGGAGAATTGGTCTTATCAGTGGCTACTAGCCATGGTGGCTTAGGGAAACCTTCACATTCAGAGGCACTAAACTCACCCTCTGTGCCCAGTTGTTGGACTTCTAGAGGAACTGGTTAGCTACTGTGTGAGACAGGATGCTGGGCTAAATGAACCATTAGACTGATCCACCGGGACTCTTCTTATGTTCTAAGCCCATTGACTTCAGTGGGTTTAGAAAGGTGTAACTCCATTTAGGGCTGCACTGTATACTGCTTAATGTTGCAGATGGAGGAACCAAATACTTGTATGTTCCTCCTGAAATTTAACTAGTAAAAAAATATTTGGTCGATCGCCTGATCCAATATTTTTAAAGCATTAATGTTACTAAGGCCAACCACAGTGAGTATCACCACCAACAAGCTTAACATTTATTTTAATAACAAAGTAAGTTCTGTTATTGTGAAATTATGACATTAACTTAATTAATTATGACAACTGTTAACAGTGTGGGATAAGGTTTCTCTGGGGGTTTATCCTGGAACATCAAAAACAGCTCACATTGTCCTGGTTGTCTCTGCCTTTGAGGTCCTGTGACAAATTCAAAAGAGAGAGAGAGAAAGAAAGAAAGAGCTTGAAAGAGAAATAAAGCAATGTAGGTGCACCTACTTAAAAGCAAAAAAAAAGTTTGGAGATGCTTGCAGTTACAACAGGTGGCCAGTAGAAGAAGTTTTGTTATGCCTTGTGCAAAGTGCCATTAGTAGCAGCCCTCACCCCCCTTCTTGCTAACAACTGATATCATAAGGAAATAACAGATTAAACTTGCACTGTTCAGTAGAATATTTGACTGGTCAAATAATAGGGGATCAGTTGACTGGTCATTTGACAATATGCTATCTATCCTACAGGGGGAAAATCCTGATGTTGTGAATTAAGAACCCTATATGAAGAGCAATTAAACATTTGATTTCCCATTTGCCACCTGAAGTAATCGTTCAGCAGCACATACATCCTGTGAATCTGCTGATCTTGTGCCTGGGTCCTTGTTAGCATCTACCTGTGGACATGCTGGCAAATAAAGCGGGGGGAGGAGATATGAGAGTTTTAACTGGCCAGATGCACTGAAAGCAACTCATACCCCAGTGTTCCAGATCAGTGTTGCTGGCTGATGGTCTGTTAATGTTGTTTATACTTTTATGTTTTATTGCTGTTTTGTAAACTGTCTTAAGCTTGGGGAAAGAGGTAAAATTAGGTACTACTCTATTTGTCATAATACGGATATAGAAAAGTTATTTTTTTAATAAAGCACCTGTAGTTAAACTGGAAGTTGTCGTATAGGAATGCAGTATTCTAACTTATTTATTTATTTTTAAAGATAGATAACAGAGCAAGATTCAGAGGAAGAAAGGGATACTGAAGTCACCCATTAAGAAACAGCAAGGATGAACAACCTTGGATGCACTGATACCTCAAAATTAAAAGACTGACCAGTTATCTTACTGGCTTTTCCCAAACTGTGCTTAATTTCCATGCAAATGACTGATGTTTAAGCACTGAAAGACTGGACATGCTGACTCTCTGGAGCACTACAAACAAAAACCAAGACTAAGAGTTTGTGGTGGTGATGGTCATAGCTTTTTAATAAAATATTTCACCCTGAGTGTACTATAATGGCTGTTGACTGAATTGCATTGTCCTTAAGTTGTTTTTTGGAGCTTGATGCTTGGATGGGTCTTTCCTCTCCAGTCACACAGTGTTATGATCCTAGTTGTTTAACAGTCTTCTGTTGAAATACTGAAGTTCTGAGGTACTATGTGCTCCTGAAAGAGACACTTCAATCCTAGAAGGGATTGGTGTGGCATCTCAAGGTAATTACTGTGCTTAAGCTAGACCCTGTTAAGCTAGCTGTGCATGTCTTATTATACAGGAGGGGATGCACATCCCCATCCAAAGCCCTTAACTGTTGTGTGCAACCACAGCTTGACTGGAATAATTCTCTTTAGGTACAGTGGCTATGATAGAGTGAGTGGCCGTTGTCCTATTCTGAACAGGCGTAGTGCCCTTCTGCTTTGGCATTATTTATTTATTCTATTAACTATATTCATGTTAACTGCAATTCATACATAGCTTATTATTTATCTAAGATCTTATGAGGTAGGTCACAGCCCAGAGAACTAAGGCTAAAAAAGAATGCCTTACTGAAGCCCATACAACAACTGAGTTGGGGTTTGAACCCTCATCTCTGAGGTCCGGTTAATTCATTGATCAGTAACAAGAGTTTTTAATAATAATAATAATAATAAAAACTTATTTATACCCCCCCCCCCCCCGTTTAATAAAAAAACACCTAAGCATTTAAAAATGTTTGCAAAAAGGGATTTAAGGTTTTTGGAAAGTGACAAAGTAAGCTCATGTTTTTAATAAAATAGTCCTCAGCTTCCTATTTTTTATTTTAAAATTTTATGACAAGTCCTTTTTTGTTTGAAAGGGGAATGAATATCAATACAGTTCTTATAATAATTAATTTGCTAGTCTTGAAGAATCTGTGTTTTTTTAAACTGATCACAGTGTTTCTGTTGAAGAGAGATAACAGAATTCTGACCTTCATTTTCACCTTGTCTCGAGATGGAACCATATTGCCTGACTGTATATCATCCATCAGTGTGAAATCCTCAATACTAGTTGGCACTAATTTTACTAAAGTGCTTTGTTTGTGTGGTGCTCAAATTGTTGTAACAGAATTTACTGATTCCAGGATCACTGTATGAAATACAAAGCAAGTCCCAAAAGAATACAAACACATCTCCAGACCAATGTTCCCTCTAAACTGTGGAGTCTTGTGAGCAAAAATTCTACTTTGTGAGCTACTGGCATTACTGATATTAAGGTTGTGAGCTACTGCATAAATTAGTTTGCTCTAGGGCCATTTTTCCTGAACTGAGACAAAAATGTGTGAGCTGGAGGCTAAAAAATTGTGAGCTAACTCACATTAACTCAGCTTAGATGGAACACTGCTCCAGACTTTCTTCATGGCTGACAGCCCTACCTGCAATGGTACATTAGAATGAGGAATCTGATTTTGCCCTCTTGTCTCCCCTGAGTTGCTCTTTGTCCTGGTTATTTCTGCCTCTGAGGCCTTGTGCCAGATCTCCAGACAACATTGTATTTGCTACAGCTATTAATGGTGCTAGCTGATTTTTGGACACAGAATTTTTAAATTTTTGACGTCACATTGAAATTCCTTTAAAAACATATTTCCAAAACAAAAGTGTGCAATTTACAACAATATTGATCACATTCTGTTCATTATGAGACAATTCACCCTCAAGAAGGATTAAAAATAAACCATAATTGAAATATTACAATTGCATCTTTAAAGTTGATTAGTCAAATGCTTTTCCAACTAATCACTCAGTTCTTAACTATTTACTCAATTCAATTGTCCTGTTCAATATAAAATTGGCACAATTGCACAAGTCAATTTAATTTTTTTCCCCCAAAAATCATAAAGATTTCCAGTTGTTGTAAAAGTATGCGTTTTAAATAATCTGTCTCTTAATCATACAAATTCTGATAATTTTGCAATACTTTTTGAATACATATTCTGATAGTTCCGGTTAGGAATTTGAATTACGTTCTCATATCCAGATCTTGATAATAAGAGTTGGGGTTAGGAACTGGAATTAAATTCTTCTATAGTGCCTTATTGAAGACCATTTTAGATTTTTCTGTGAACGTTGGCGATAGCTTCAGGGTGCTAGAACCCTAAATGGTAGCCATGTCTGCCCCTGCTGTGAAAGTTTAGCTACGTACTTAGGGGGCAGGCATTGATCATTAGTTCTAATTTTTCATTCTATCTTGTGGTGGCTCAAACAGAATTTGCTAGCTCTGCATCAGTACCAAGCAAGGGCTTTATAAAAGTCTAAGGATGTACTGGAAGCAGTTACTGGAGACTGAATTTTATTTAAGATAGTATGTGTACATGTAAACATCAAAGTTATTCCACAGTCCAGGCTGGAGAACTAAAACCCTCCTTTGTTAAGTGGTTTCTCAGGAATAAATTCCACTTTGTTCAGTAGAATTTACTCCCAGGTAAATTTGCATAGGATTGCATCTTTACTTATGGTAAAACTTAAAGAGAGGTGGTATTTTAACAGGTGGTATTCTAGTTTTTCCACTACATAAACACATACTGCCTGAGGTTACCGTCATTTCTAGTTGAGTTACTTTTAAAGGATAGAGGTAGTTGTGTTTTATTACAGTTTGCATTATTTAAGCCATTCATTAGCCTATGTTTTTAACCACCAAGTACTTATTTACTCCAAATATGTCTTTCTAGTTTGTTTCATAATGTGCTCTTTAAAAAGATTTCAAGATAAAGTTTCATGGAAGTTCGTAGTTCCAATTGCTTGGTTTTAAAAAGAATAGGCTAGTGATGTGCAGACACTAGTTCTGTAGTGTGCTGACAGATATTATGCAAGGCTATTCAAATGTAAATCACTTTCAACTGGACTTCCTCCACAGTAAATATATATGTTTGCTTGTAAATATTTATGCATATTTACCTGTACATTCCATTATGCTCAGTGCAGCTTGCTTCCAGATTAGTGTGCTAGACTGCAGCCTTGCATTGCTGGTTTGGATTCTTAGGTGTTAAAACTGAGAAAAGGGTATGTTTTAATAAAATAATGGCACAGAATTTTTAAGGAATTTTGTTTGCCTCGCACTCCTACTTGGACCGAAGTAACATTCATATTGAATTGACCATTGAATTACCTGAAAGCAAATCTTTGATCAATGAGATCAAAATTATAGAAACAAAAGGATTATAATTCTTTTAAAACAAATTGGTTGCCAATTTTGTTAGCTATAGATCTATAAATGTGTAATTGTTAACATACATTGTCTCAGCATAAGTTTCTTGCCAAACAGCTTCTCAAATTCCTATTCTATACATGAGATTGTGATGGGGCCTTGATCCTTTGACCTTTGCAAGAAGGGAGTAAAGTTAAAAGTGTTTTTTTAGTGGCAAATACTGCAGAACATCAGTGTTAAGAATTTCTGCTTGCATGCTTTTAATGGAGTATGAGTTGCTATTGTTTTGCGGCATCAGTGCTGGGAACTTTCTAAGCCAAGTTGCACCCTTCTAAGTACATTGCTTCAGTGGTTTTAGAGTGTACCTGTGTTTAGGATTTCACTGTTTTAATCTGAAGAAAGGCTTTCAGTTTCTTTTTGGGCCTTAACATAGACTCGTAGGTAAGTACAAAAAGCATCTGCTGGAAGCACAGACCTGGGAAGGCTGGGTGGGGGATGGGGGTGGCTTGGCGGGGGTGGAGCCTGCCCTCCCTTGCCCTTAGAAGCCTTCCACAGTAGGAGAGGACAGGCTCCTACTGCACCCACTGCCCCTTGTGCCCCTGTTTGCCTGCTGCGCTCCTGGTAGGGAGTGAGGCAGGGGAGTGCGGTGGAGAGGCAGGCAGCAAGGGCAAGTGCAGTGGCGGTGGGAAGGGGCCCTGAGATGGCATGAGGAGGGGGAGCCTTCCACCTGACCCTGTAGGCTGCTGCCTACCGGGACTCACCAGCCCTGCCTTCAGCGCTGAAGACCCTGTCTCTACTGCCATTATTACGTTCATAGTCATTCAGTTTTATCCAGAGCTTTTTTGGCGCAGGAATGCAATTCTGGCTGGCTTGGTGTCAGGGGGTGTGGCCTAATATGCTAATTAATTCCTGCTGGACTTTTTCTATCAAAAAAAGCCCTTTATCTTTAAATATGGAGTTGTTAGGTTTGTGATGAATGTTTGCATGTTGAAAAAAACATACCTTGAATGGTTCCTCTCCACCCGTGTACACTTGTTTGCCTAAGTACAGCATGACATTATTATCTTCCCAATGGAAAGGAAGATGCGCGAGAAAGACGACAGGGCTAATGTTGCATGAGAAGAGCCGGGCCGGGCTGCGCGGCCGCCTCTCCCCCTCCAAGTCCGGCCGCTGTGACTCGGGCTAGGGAGGGAGCTGCAGTGGCAGCGGCTGCCCTGTAGGGGGCCGAGCGGCTGACGCGCGGGAGCCGGAGGCGGGGCCGAGGCGGTTTGTGGCGTCATAGCCGGCGGAGTGGCTGCGCGTTTGGGTGCCGGGGCTGCTGCGGCGGTGGAAGCTGCCCTGGGGTGTGGGGAGCAGCCGCAGCGGGAAGGAGGGGCTGCAGCGGCTCCCCGTACAGAAGGCGGGAGGGCAGGGCGGCCTCTGCCCAGCATGGTGGAGCAGCTCGGGGGCTCACCTGGACCCCGCAGCAGCCGCGAGGTAAGCGAGCTCGCTTGCACAAGGGCTCTCTTCTCCCTCTTGCCCTGGCTGACTCCCAGCCCTTAGGGTGGGGGGAGCGTGGACAGACTCCCTGCAGGGAGCAGCCCCGCACGCGAAACCAGGGCGGGGGAGAGGGCAGGTGGTCGGCTAAGGCCTCCCATCCTGGGCTGGGGCTGACAGGAGCGACGGCCTTTCCTGTTTTGCATGGAGCTGTCCCTGTGGGAGGCTGAGGAGGAGGAGGAGGACGACACATCTTCTGCCTTCTCGGGTCTGGGTGGCTTCGTTTCTTTTTGGGGGGAGGGGGGGCGGGCGATCCAGGTCCTGCTGTATGGTTAGGATGGCCTTTGCTTGGAAGCGTTGGGGGCAGCCGAGAATGACAACAGAGGAGTAGTCTCTGATAGGGTGGATTCGCGGTGTTGTCGAGGCGCTGCTTTTTTGTGCGATGCAGAAACTTGAGGGCATCCGTTTTGCAGGGAAAGGAGCAACCCTCGGCTTTTTACCAGGTCGGAGGTGCCTGGGAGGGGGAGTATCAAGCTGATTTTTAGAGCATTTGGATATTTTTGGGGTGTGGGATGGATGGGCCTTCTAGCTGCTGTGGTCCTTGTAAACCCAAACAGTCCTTGGAATGAATCGTCATCGTGTGCTGCATTTTCCACCCGAACTTGATTGTGTATGTACTACTACTTGCTGTACGTTGTGACAGTGAGATGTACATCCATTTTGAACAGGCCTTGATGTTTCAGGAAGGCTTCAAGAGGAGTCTTGCGAGGTTACCGAAAGATGCTTTTGTTCAGTGCTTGTTAAAATTGTTTGTTTTCTCTATAGTAGTGTGTGTGTGTTTGTGTGTGTGCTTGGAATTGTTCTAGAAACACTGTCCATAAAGAGAAAGCATGTTTTTGTTTGGAAGGGTATATTCACACACTAAATAATGCTTTGTGTTTGTGGTGCAGCTGGGTTTTTACTGTGTAAGAATAGCAAAATCCACTTGCAAACAGTTGCTGTGTGAAAGCACCTAAAGATGAATAGAAATATACTAAGCTGTGAAGGGTAAGCTTTAAAATTGTACAACAAATCTGTATCTAAAAGCACCCTGTGACAGCTGTGTAGCCACTATCATTTAATATTTGGCTTGGTTTTCCACAATTTTGACTCTTTTTTTAGTGTCTGCTTGTGCGGGGAAGGCGGGATACAAATAAAAAGTTGTTGTTGTTGTTGTTATTATTATTATTATTATTATAGTGTGCAGTTTGCTCTGTAATTCCTTTTCACAATATGTATAGGCTGAGATCATGAGATAAATTTACAGATAAACTTATTTGCAAATGAATCTCCCCGAAATCAATGGTATGACCTCAGTCTGGATCTCCTGCTGTACATGACCTTTATAATTTGTTGTAGTAGCGAACACATTACTTTTTGACCTGTGTATGTAAGTATGCAGTGCATTCCCACTTTGCAGGCACCAGAGAACTGAGATTAGCTGTTGCTGTTTACCAGACACAGTGGCAAATGTCTTTTCTGGGGTGGTTTTAACTCCTCTGTTTCATATTAGTGCAGCTGTTTGAGTTGCAAGTAATGTAAGTGATGCTTTGTGGAAATACAAAACAGTGGATTCTTTCTTCTGGCAAATGTGATGATGAAACATATGTACCCTTTTCATTCTAGTGCTAAAATATTTTGAATTTAAGTGATGAAATGTTTTGAACTCTGAGAACAGAAGAACTGGGAAATCTAAAAAAAGGAAGGGGGATGTGTCTTAGCACTTTGTAAATTTATGTGGGTAACTGTGTTGTTCTGAAACAGCAGGACAAAGTTAGAGTCCAGTGGCACTTTTAAGAACAGAAAAGTTTTATTCAATATATAAGATTTTGTATGCATGCCCACTTCTTCAGATACAATGAAACAGAAGTTGTCAGTCCATACATATAGGTAGAGACTGAGCAATAAAATAGCATACAGCTTAATGAAGACATTTAGCAGATTTGAGGATCCAACAAGAATAACAAGCTTAGTTTATATGGTTACTATTTGTTTTGGTTTAATTTCTGGGGAAACATAATGAAGCAAAATTGGAGTTGATGGGCTGATGTACTCTTCTTAATTGTGGAATGCTGAGCCAGCAATTAGTGTGACTATGGAGTTTGAAAACTACTCCCACTGTCATGGAAGTCTGAACTGATAGGAATGGGTTTTTCCAACACTATAGATGAGGCTTCAACTTCATTTCTTGGCCTTTTGGTAATAATTTTTTTTTCATGGCTTGTATGCCAGTGTTGCATTTGAATGAAGATGAACACTAAGGTGGCCTTCTATACACTAGGCATGTTTGCAATCATCATGTGGTATGAATGTACAGGTGGCCACCATTAGGTATTGGAAGTAGAAATCTGTATAAGTGGAATATATGCAAAGATGTGTAATATAATTCCAGGGTTCCTTTGCTGAAACACACACTAATGTGAATTGTGTGAGTTAAATTTATGTTTTGAAACTAAAATATTAATCATTTGACTAAATATGCTTATGGACAGTGCCTAATGGAATTATTTTGCATGAAGACTTGATTTATTCGACCTGGGTGAGGTAAAAATCTTACATATGCAGATATAGGTTCAACCCAGCCTCTTTCTTTGCATGCTGGCTTTTTGTGTATGCAGAGAATTCTTTTGTTGTATAAATAGGAAACAAGGTGATATTTATAGACATAGTACAATGACTTGCAAACTTTCTAGGTTTGAAAGTACAGTGTGTCTGCTGACAGACAGATCCCTGTATTTCTGCAGTGGAACCCCTGTGTTTATAGATGGTACCAGGAAGTGTTCTAGGGCAGTAGTCTTCAGCCTATGGGTCACAGAGTCCTGGGTAAGCCACTACAGTTCTGCACTTTTTTTTCCTGCTTTATGGAAAGATGCTTTTTTTTTGCTGCTTTATGGAAAGCTGCAAGTACACTATGTGTAGAGAGCAAGGTCATCACACTTCCTGTCTTTTCTGGGTACACATTGTGAGGAGCAGTGGGATGTGAGGGGGGCAAGGCTACCTCCATTTTATTTATTTACCATAAAATACTTTTAAAACACTAATTAAAATCAATAGTTTTAAACTGCCAGTAGGCAGAAGAACTAATCAAATACCATCATTAATAAAACCGTCTTCAGCTGCCTCCTAAGGATCCAGAATGGAGGAGGCCAGGCACATTTTTGGGGGCAGGTAGTTCCATAACCACTGAGCTGCCACTGAAAAGGTCCTCTTTCATGTACTCGGCAGATGAGCTTTCTTTGGTTGGTGGGACAGATAAGAGGGCCTTTCCATTGTGACTCTTAGTTTCTTACCAATGGTGCACCTCCTGATACTCAGACTGTAGTTTCTGTCTCTGGATCTTTTGGTCTGCAACCTGTGGTTCTATTTGTGATACCATGATCCCAGAGAATCAAGGCAAGGCCCCCTAACCTATGTGCAAGGCCCCCAACTTTCAAGCCCTACCTGGCACCCCGACTTGCCCTCTGGCTCCCCACAATTCAAGTCACACACGGGAGGGGCAGCAGAAGCAGTCACTAGCCTCTCATGCCATTTAAAGGCCTGCCTGATCAGCTGATCTGTGAGCCCTTTAAATTGCACCGGCAAGGAAGGAAAGGGAATTGTGCCAGAGGCTGCCTCAGCTACCCCTCTGGTGTGCAGTTTGAGTGACAGGGAAGGAGGGAGGAGGAGGCGGCAGCAGTGATGAGATTGGGAAGGAAGGAAAGGAAATTGTGCCAGAAGCTGCCTCAGCCACCCCTCCAGTGTGATTTGAGTAGCAGGGGAGAGGAAGGGAGAAGGAGGCAGTGGCAAGATTGGGAAGGAAGGGAATCGCACCAGAGGCTGCCTCAGCTACCCCTCCAGCATGCAATTTGAGTGGCAGGGGGAGGGAGGGAGAAGGCAGCAGCAAGACCAGCAGAGAAGTGAATGGAAAGTTGTGGAGGGGTGTGTGTGCTGGCGATGCAATTGTGGAATGGAAGGGCTAAGGGGGTGAGGCCATTGAATGCCCCCTGAAAAAATCTGAGGCCCCCCGACTTCCCAAATCCTGGCTACAGGGCTGGGCCTTACTATCCTTCTCTCTTCCTGTCACATGTCTGTGTCACATGCTTGCAGTGACACCAAGAACTAAAGATAGCTCTTGGGTTTAGAAAGGTTGAAAATCCTAGGCTATACACTCAATTTTGCATAGGGGACTACTGTTGCCTTTTAGGGCAGAGTGTTATAGGCCAGGCCTGTACGGTCTTGCTCTTGTAGCTTCTTGTGAAATTAACATGCTCTTGAGCAGAGTGAAAAGCTTGCCTGAACTGCAAATTTTAAAGGAAGGTTTAACAGTCATCTTTGAGGGTAGCTTATCCACTATTATAGGTCTTCTTGCTGTCCCCAGAAGTTTCTGGAACACATTTTGAGAATTATTGATGGATTTAATACTGGGCTTCTTACCACTTTACAAAACAGATCTTTTACGGTGTAACATGAGTTTTTCAACCAAATGCTGTCATATAAATGCTTCTTTTTCTGGTGTTCTGAGAACTGGTGGTTGCAGATTGCTAGGAGTGAAAGCCCATATGTGTGAATTTGCTGTTGCAGTTCTCCGTATAGCACCAGAGATATGAATGTCTGTTTTCAGTATTGCCTGATCTCGCTAATCAGTGTTGACTGTAAAGTGATGGCAGAGGTCCTAGTTGTGCAATGAGCCTTCTATGAATCATTAGCACTGATAACATGGAACAGCTCATAACAAACAGAGGCAGAGAAAGGTATTTAATTCTTCTGAGAAAGGAATCTGTGAAATGATTTCCTGATTATTTGGTAAGATGAATCTGCTCTATGTCCTAAAGGCTGCCTGATAGCCAGATGTTAAAATTTTAATTACTTTCATGATCTCTGTGAATGATTACAGAAAGCAAGATTCTGGTACTAGGTAGAACTATTCTTTGTTTTTGTGGGCTGTCTTAACTGTTTCCGCCCCCCCCCCCCCCAGCATTTTATAAGTAAAATGATGATGTTGCTGGAATACACAAAACTGCCTGATATCCAGACCATGGCTCTGTCAAGGTCACTGTGATCTGCTGTGACCAGCAGGGGCTTTCCAGGCTTTCAGGTAGATCTTTCAGATCACCTACTATTTGATGCCTGGTTTTGAGCCTAGAGAGCCCCGTGGTGCAGAGTGGTTAAACTGCAGTACTGCATTCCAAGCTCTCTGCTCACGATCCTGGCAGAAGCTGGGTTCAGGTAGCTGTTTCAAGGTTGACTCAGCCTTCCATCCTTCTGAGGTCAGTGAAATGAGTACCCAGACTGCTGAAGGGAAAGTGTAGATTACTGGGGAAGGCAATGGTAAACCACCCCATAAAAAGTCTGCCGTGAAAATGTCATGATGTGATGTCACCCCAGAGTCAGAAACGACTGGTGCTTGCACAGGGGACTACCTTTACCTTTACTGGGACCTTCTGTAGATGCTTTAACACTGAACCATGACTTCTCCCCACCATGGAAATAAGCTTGCTTAGCTCACCGGCTTGCAGATTTATTTATTTATTGCAGTGTTGTGGTTCAGGTGTTTATAATAAACAGATACTAAAATAAGTTTATCAATTTTAAGTGGATAGTACTATATTGGGTGCCATGCATGTTAAAATAGAGATTTGTGTAGTGTATCATTTTTAAAGACTGTGATGGGACTGCATTTTTAAAACCTTAGAAAGGCTACACAAACAAGTAAAATACTGTGAAAGATTAATTCTTCACAGAGCCAGAGAGCTTTGAGTGACAGGCTACTCTAAGAGATCTGATTGATTAGCATCAGCTGAGCAGAGTACTGGATGCTGGGGAGATTTCATTCAGAATTCAACCCTGACTGAGAGCAGTTTAACACAGGCAGGAGAACTAGGGAAAGTTGGCAAGGACTAGTGGGCTGTTAGAGACTCCCATTCAGGCCAAGGAAAGGGGATAGATTTTCTAGAGAGAGAGAGAAGAAAATTCTTTATTCAGTCAAACAGGGAGCTAGCTCTGTAGAGATCCCTAATCTGGTGTGCTTAGAAACTGACTTTGGAGACCTTAAGAGTGAATTAAAAACTCAAGACGAGTACTGGTGTTTCAAGAGAAGGGGTTTGGTCCTGGAAAGAGTATACCAGCCTTCTGGAAACCGAAAAAGAGAATACTCAAAGAAAGTATACCAAAGTGTTTGGGAAGAACACTGGAACAAAAGACAGTCAACAAAAAGTTCAACTCATTGTGAAAAGCTTAAGAAACTCTCATTATCCTGAAACAGAAAAACTAAAGTCTGTGCATGTACAGGGTCTAACTCAGAAATTTCATCCCCTGATTTCACCTGATCTTTCCCCTCTGTGTTAAATAAAATATTTTTGTTAGTTTTGGATTTCAAAACATCTCAAATGCCATTTAAGTTAAGTTAAAGCAGGCTCATGATCCTTCTCTCAGGTTCATGGGCTAAGCCAACAGCCAGAGTTGTTCAGCAAAGAAGAAGGCATAACTAGGATGACTCAGTAAAGGGAAAGAAAAATGGAGGGAAAGTCTTGCCTCTGAGGGAGGGAAGTGGATTGTCATATTCAGAAACTTTCCAAATATTCGTCATATTAAGAAACTTTCAAAAACTTGTTTTGTCATGCAGGCTCCTCCACATTCATATTGTTTCCAGATTTCGTGCAAAAGAGTAAAATGGCTAAAGCAAAACAACTCCAAGGCAAGCAACAGAGTGATGAAGGCAGGCTTTTAAAATTTTCAGTAGTCTAACAGCTGCCATGAGGGTTTTTTTTAAATCATACTTTTGTTGGATATTTGGCAAAAGCAGAACTGTCTTGCTGTTAGATCAAACTCCACTGAAATTACCAGCCAGTAAATAGTGGCATTAGATAAACTAGCCATACAAATAAGGGTAAATGACTTACCTCAGAAAGACAACAATTTTATTGAAAAATGGCTCCCTTTTTAAATTATATTAATTTAGAAACAGAATTTGAACGATGTATACCAAAAAAATACATTAACTTTTCATATTATTGAAACTTTTTAAATTTAAAAATATAATATTGAACAGTAAAACACAACTTATCTGAAATATGGACGGTAAATGCATAATAATGAACAAATATAAGACTGTAAGAGTGCTCTTATTAATATTAATATTGTTTTGTATATATTCAATGTATTTATTTGTTTTGATGTTTATGGTGTTTAATGTTTGTAAATGTTTTTTAAAAAATTAATAAAAATTTAAGTATAAAAAAAAATTACCAGCCAGTAGCATATAGAAAGCTTAAGGGGATCGTCTCTGCCTGCTATTTGTCTCTCAAAACCAAGTACCTGAAGGTAGAGGTGCCTTTAGGTATCTGCACAGTATTGTGTTTTGAGTAGGTAAAGTCTCAGATGCAGTTTGGCTGAGCTGGTAGGGGATGGCATGGAATATTGATAGTTACTCCAGTTTTTCAGTGAGCAAAACTGTCAATTTGCAGTCCAGCTTCTGTGGGGTTAAGGGAAGTTTTTGGCTGGAATTAAAAACTTACAGGGACCCTAAGGACAGAAAGAAGAAACTTTGTGCCATTTTGAGGAGGGAGGTCTTGGGAAGTATATCAGAGGTCCCCAGTGTGGTGCCCAAGAATGGAGGGCACCTGTCAACACCATTCTTGGTGTCTGTGAACTGTTTTTAGAGGGTGGGGGCCAGGTGGGCATTTTTCCAAGCTGGTCTTCTGTTTTACCATGGGAGATTGGCTATGCAGTTTAACAGCAGTTGCCATCCCAGCAGAAATACCTTTACTGCATGACTGAAGATGAGCAAGAAAATATTTTGAAATATGTTCATTTAAAAAGGGCATTCTGTTAAGCAGAGCTTCTGCCTGAAATGCTGAAGTTAGTGTTCAGTTTATGCATAACCTCACTCCTTGACATCTTGTGGCTGGCTCCACCTCCTGCTGCAGAATTCCAAAGGTATCTACAGGCTCAAAAAGGTCAGGGACCCCTGAACTATGTGGTACTGCAGTTCTTTCATGGTATGTTGCCTGAAGCAATTGGGCATATTATTGTGGACTCAACCTGAGCTAATTCATAATCCTGGCTAATAGCTGCTGGTAAATCTATCCTCCATGAAAAATCCTTCAGCAGGAGTCGGACCATTTGTTGCCATCATCAGATCTTGTAGAACTTCCTTTTGGCCATGCAGATAGGTTCATCTGAGCCAACCAATTTAACTGAGTGATCCAGAATTCTTATATAAGAGGGAAATCAATCAATTTTAGATTGTGTGGGAGAACCATCCTAGAAACTGTGAAGCATGATATCTTTGTTTTTATAGCAGTAAAAGCTATTGAAGTAAGATGTGGAACAATCATAAAAATGACAGGTCTTGGATATGAGGGTGATCTGACTGTGACATCTGTCACCTCATTGATTGCCAGGGTTGATTTGGCTGTGCCCTCCCTCACCGCTTCATGTGTATCCCTCCTGAAGCTGCATGCTTGGTGGAAGAGGACAACCATCCCAGTTAGGAGTGTACTGTTCTTTTGTCAAGGGTACACCATAGCTGCTCCAAACCTCCAAATAAGTTCAAATCATAAAAATTACAAGTCTCCACAGATTCCTGAATGGCTCTGCCATGGGATCTCAAATAGATTCCACTCCATAATATGAGAGAACTTTGGCTTACACAAATTAATTGGTAGGGCAAATAAAGGCAGTATGTCTTCACTCAGTACACAATTGATATTTGGAATTTACTGGGCAAGATGTAGTTATGGTTGGCTTTGATAGTTTTAAAGGGATTTAGGCAAATTCGTGGAACATAGGTTCATCAGTGACTAGTAAACATGCCTGCTAAATAGAACCTCCTTTTTTCAGAGGGAGTATTCCTCTGAAGAAGCAGCCCCATGGCAGTGTGGTAAAGCTGTAGTACTGCAGTCTGAGCTCTCTGCTCATAACCTGAGTTTGATCCCGGCGGAAGCTGGGTTCAAGTAGCCGGCTCAAGGTTGACTCTGCCTTCCATCCTCCCGAGGTTGGTAAAATGAGTAGCCAGCTTGCTGGGGGGTGAGGGAAGTGTAGATTACTGGGGAAGGCAATGGCAAACCACCCCCTAAAAAAGTCTGCCGTGAAAACGTTGTGATGCGACATCACTCCAGAGTCGGAAATGACGTGCTTGCACAGGGGACTATCTTTACCTTTTTATTCCTTTGAAGAGATGTTGCTAGAGGGAAAACTGCAAGGGAAAGCTGTTGCCTTCATCCCCAGTATGTGGATTTTGGAGGAAGCATTCAACTGCCTACTGCAGGAAACAGAATGCTGGACTAGTTGGACCCTTGGTCTGATCTGATGGGGCTGTTGTATCAGGCACACTTTCCATCTACAATTACTCTTCACTCTTTCTGTTCAAATTAGGCTACAGTGAACTACTCCAGCAGTTCTCACATGCATAAAAATATGACCAAAGCTGTGAAATTGGGTAAAATAATTAAATAATTGAGGGTGAGGGCTCATGGAAATCGTATGCCATCTAGTATGTTTTAACCGTTAGCTTGAAATAAGGCATCTTATTTGGCCATTCTGTTGTATGAATAATTTACTTGCTCAGTTATCAAATTTACATGAAATTCCCCCTCTTCCTCCTAGGAAAGTGACTCAATATAAATACATAAGGAGTCTGACTGTTGCCTGACTCATATAGAGAAACTGAGCTAAAAAAGCAAAATTAGTCTTAATCATTTCTCCAAATGAGAAATCCACGTAATCCATTTGATGCTTTCAGAATCTCTGAAGATGATCTAGCCTGTTTTTTGCCCCCTTTAAAGTGTGCTTCCAGTCAGAGATGTGCATGCTGAGTATCTTGAATTGGAATGGCCAGTACTTGCAATAAATGTGTGACAGTCCTCACATGATTTGCAGTTAGTCTAAAGGGATTAGAGTCACCAGGAATGGCACATCCATTATGGCAATGATAAAGCTAGGTGCCACCAGACCTCTATTCCAGTTTGGCTTTTACCTCTAGAGTCCCCTTCCACTTCTTTTTGATGCTACTGCTGCTTGGGGAAGCATTGGGCACATAGCTGCAGTGGGGCCCGGGGAGGCCAGGCCACTCCATTCAACCCCACTCCTTCCATCTGTATGGCCCCTCCATACAGGGCCTCCAATCTGCTCCCTTTGCTTACAGCCACTCTGGACAAGTGCAGGATGCTGTGACTGGGCCCCTGCAGCTCCTGTGGCTGCTGATCCTCCCCAGTGCTCATGGCCCAGGAATGGGACTCACTCCTGGGATAACCTCACCATGGCGGCACAGAAGAGCACTGGGAAAGAGAGAGACCCCCCCCAAGTGCTGGGGTGCTGAGGCAGGAAGCCCTCCTTGGAACAGAAGCAAGCCCCTGCTAGCTGGATCCTTGGTGGCCAGAGGCAGTGGAGGTCTTCCAATCCAAGGGGGGCAGTTCCTTCTGGGAGGGTGGGAAGGAGGCTTCACTTTTGTCTGGTCAGAGAGACCAGGAGGGAGGGGCTTCAGATTGGCACGGCGGGGGGGGAGAAGCCTACTTTAACAGGATCCCCCTGGAAGGTTTAGTGAGTTAGACAAAGGAGGTGGGGGGGCTGTCACTTTACTTGAGAAGCAGATAAAGTGTTTAGGGTTGAACCAGGTGTCCCCCTGCCCCCCCAAACAAAAATGCTGCTGTGGGTCCCACCAAACATAAAATCCTGGCTATGGCCCTGAGAAGCAACTTTTTTCAGAGACTAGAACAGGAAGTTTTTAACTGTTTCTTGACTGATCTCAACCTGCTCCTTGACAGTACTTATTCATGGTCTTCTGTTAATATTAAATACATTACCCACTTGTTATGTTTCGGGCCTATTGCTTTTATTGCTTGTCATTTCTATATTAGGAGTGAGTGATCTGCAAATAATAGAACCAAAGTCTTTCAAATACCAGTTGGGTTAGTCCAGGTAAGCCATGAACAGTTTTCCAATCCCCCCCCCCCCCCCAGCATTGGTTCCATGAGAGAATTGTCACATGGTAGTAGAACAGGAGGAAAAGACCGGTGCAGTTAGCCCTGCCCACATATTTGTGGTATTCACAGGGAAGAAAACAGCTTTCACACCTTTGTATGTGTGGGCTGTAGCATAACGGGGAAGCGGTTATGGAAAATTGTGCCTCTGTGTGTACTTGTATATTGATACCTAAAATAATATGAAAAGGAATATGTATTTGTCCTTAGTGGTGGACTGGGTCTAAAAATATTGGTTGCCAGGTGACATAGGGCCGCACTCTCAACTATTAAACCATCATTTATTTTTTGTAAGAAATAAATTTTTCAAAAAACACATAAGTGGAAAAAAGGTACAATTAAAACCTTTGAGAAATAAATATATATATTTTAGTAATTACAATGTACATATATTGTACATCTTACTGGCAGTGTACAGTAGACACTAAATGTAAATACAGATTGCATTTTCTCCAGGGGAGGTGATCTCTGCCAGCTGGAGATCAACTGTAAAAGCGGGAGATCCCAGGCCCCACCTGGAGGATGGCAACCCTAAATACAACATACATTTTAGATGCATTACAGTAATAATACTGGAACTTCTATTTTCAAACTACTAAGAAGGTCATTAACATTTTTAACATATTGTCTATTGTTTAAGGGGGCCCAGTTGCCATCGGGCAAGCTGACACCCTGGCCAGTCCACCACTGTTTGTCCTCCCTTTCTTGTTCATTTAAGTACCATCCAATTTGAAATTGTTAACATAGGTTTCATAGCCACAATTGGAGTCATGTTGTCATAATCAGAAAGACTGAACATTGGGCATGTGAGGAAGGCATGGGCCTTTTAAAATATTCAGTAAAGGGACAGGCTTCTGTCTTATTACTGAAATTTAGTTCACTCTACATATTTACCATGACCAAATTGAAATATTTCCTAATTGAAGGAAAGTGAATGAAACTGGGCAGGCTATTGTACTATTCTGAAAGCAGTTTAGGTATTGGACTGGATGGGAGTGATTTGAATGCAACTGAACATTCTGTCTGCAGAGCACTTTCTTGCCTTCCCCTCCCTCCCCCCCACACCCACAATGCCTTACAAAATACTGATCCTGGTGAGTCAGGGATCTCAGCAGAACAACATGAAGGTGGATATTTGGGACTGTTGAAGGAGAGATCAGGTGAGAAAATCACCAGAAATGTTTGTCCAGGTCCAAGCCACTGAGCCCCCCACTCCATCCTTTGGATATTCTCCCTTGAACTGTCTTTAAGTTTTTTCTGAAGACAGCACACTGCTATTGCTGAGCCCTCAGGTGAAGCTAAAGGGGGATTTTTAAAATGTTTGATAACATCTCACTTGTGTAAATGCACAATGGCAAAAAATGAAGTTTGCAGTATGTGTCCGTAGCTGATGATTCTTCTCCACTCAGTCTCCTTCTCTGACTGCATTGCCAAAGACTGTTCTTTTTTAACTCAACCAAGTTATTTGTAGCTTGTGGGGGGAGAAAAATCTGTGCTCACTAGGATTTGTGCAACTTGATTTTGTTTGGATGCAAGTTATAAATAGAACAGTCTGCCAATAAATAAACACATTGCAATCCTCAGTTGCATAATGGTCAGTATAATTTCTGTAAATGAGCTTTTACAGAAATTATACTGACCTTTATGCAATTGAGGATTACAATATGTTTATTTATTGGGAAACTGGCTGGCTTCAAATGAAGAAATTGACAGGAGGCTTTCAGAATTTGCTTGAGAACTCAGGTCTGGACTTTTTGCAAGATAGAGTTTTGAAGACTGGATGGAAACACTTGAGTCAGATAATAAGATAATAACAGCATAAATACAATCGCTTATTAGAAGAGCAAAAGAAACTGCGGTATTTCAGATTGTTATGGCTAGCTGAGAGTCCCCACAAAATATTGGCTAATGTAATTCAGCATACAAAAGGGAGCTGAAAATTCAGATAGGAAAATAGGCATGAGAAGCCTGTTTCAAACAAGTTTTCAGAAATGGTCTGGACTGTACAGTAGACCATAGTTATTAGATTCAGTTCAGGGTGTTCAGTGTAACAAAGCTCCTAGGGGGAGATATCTCGAGATCTTTTTGAAGAATCTCCACTCAAGAACTATTTTGCATGTTTTTGCTCCTCATCAGTGAATACTTTAGCAAGATCTATAAAAAATGAGAGGAGAACACTATATTTCTTGTGCTCTGTAAAAGTAACAGAAGGAATTACTGCCTAGTGATGTTAGTTCTGGTATTGCATTCTTCCTTGTTATTGAAGAAGCTGGAACAATGGGCTGAACTTGAATATGGTCTTTGGGGACCAACATACAGGATTTAGGATAAGCACAAGTACAGTTGCCAGAGTTTTCTACTCAGTGTTTTCAATAGGGTTATAAATCTTTGAAACAGTTACATTCAGCCTTTTCAGTTTAGGACAGACTGGAAGTACTTGTGGATAAGACTGTGATGTACCAGTGGCAGCTGATGTAGCTAATTTTGGTCAAGAAACTCATTGGTCTGTTTAGCATAAACAAGATTGGCTTGGAATTACATAGGAAGTTTTGACATACCAGAAATGTTTTAACAGTCTTTCCTTTGGGCTCTATTCTTCAGTTTATTTGTTAACAATGATACCACAATTTAAAAAGATTATACTACAGTCCTACTTCTGATTTTCCATGCTGCTGTAACTGTAACATGGTTTTACTGTTGATGGTGGAAGTAGGGGTGAGACATTGCTTAGGGGTTTGAAGATGGTATGTAAAAGAGCAGTTAACGGTTAATTACTAAAACCCACAAACAGCTCTTGATGTGATCATTCCGCTCTCCACAAAGTGATGGTCATAATTTCATAATTCCAATTTTTTGATGAGAAGATTCTTTTAAAAATGTATTGGGCTGGTAGCCTTGAGATCCTTCCAGATAGTGTTTTACCTTGCAAGAAGCAAAGTTGATGATTTGAGTTTTCCCTGATTTTAAGGTATTTACAGCAGATGTCCCTCACAACTAATATGTGGGGCAAGATTTAGACACATATAGAAGCAGATCAGTTTAAAGTTCCAGAAAATAAAATGTTGAGATTAGAGATCATGGAATTCCACAGAAACACCAGGAGCATATATATATAAGCCAAGTTTTCTGATTAAAAATATTTTTAAAATATTTAACATTTCAATTTCAAAACCAAATACCAGCCATTTTAAAATGGGGACTGCAGAGTGAAATCAAATGCAAAACAAACTTAGGACAGTGCCACTGCAGCAGCGTCATCTCTCCCCTTCCTGCCAAATCCATTCCCCCTCCTGTGTGGTTTGAACAGAAAAAAGTTAAACTGCTTTGGATACAGAAGAAAACTTCAACCTATTATTTCTCTACAAAGCAGTTGTGCTGACTTCGTAGTTGAATTCTGTAACCATTCTCTAGCTGTTAACAGTGTTGGTGAACTGTCTCTAATATTACACCAGAAAGTGGGGCTAGTGTGCTGGCTTTATTGCTGGACGCATCCCTGCTTCAGGCCTTCATGCAAGTCTTACAGTGATGATGATGAAGATGATGATGTTGGATTTATACCCTGGCCTTCATACTGAATCTCAGAGTCTCAGAATGGTTTACATCTCCTTTACCTTCCTCCCCCACAACAAACACCCTGTGAGATAGTTGGGGCTAAGAGAGCTCTCACAGAAACTGCCCTTTTAAGGACAGCTCTATGAGAACCATGGCTGACCCAAGGCCATTCCAGCAGCTGCAAGTGGAGGAGTATGGAATCAAACCCAGTTCTCCCAGATAAGAGTCCTGCACCAGGAAATATAAAACATAAAAAGAAAATATAGTGGCATGTGACTATGGTCTAGTACATTTTTATTCTGCTTTTCCTCCAAGGAGTTCAAGGTGGTGTGTGTATTCGAATTAAAAATCAAGTAGAAATCAGGTACATATGAAGAACATATGAAGCTGCCTTATACTGAATCAGACCTTTGGTCCATCAAAGTCAGTATTGTCTACTCAGACTGGCAGTGGCTCTCCAGGGTCTCAAGCTGAGGTTTTTCACGCCTACTTGCCTGGACTCTTTTTAGTTGGAAACTACCGTAATTAAATTAATTAATGTAGTTTAGTTACATTAATATATTATTTCCATGCAAGGCTGAATGCAGAGGTGGATTGAAGGAAGCAAGAGAAGTTAATATAGAAAAATCTCTCCCCCCCCCCATCCCGATGGTCCCCTTTAAATCCTTGTTAAGAAGAGTTGCCTTGTTTCTGTGGTGGCTTGCACAAATCCCCCTTCTGAAGTGGAGGTGCTTTCCACTGCATTGGATCTTATGGGGATATCTTGCTTCAATAGACAAAAAAAGGGTGAATGGGTTTAAGTATCATTTGCAATTTATTAGATTGCTTCTTTTCCATTTTAGCGTACTTCCCCCTCTTTAGTCTCTTCTATTTATTTATGAAATGTTACACAGTTTATGGATGACTGGCACTAACAGTGGGAGCAAGAATGAATAATTTGTGTTCTCTCTTGCTTTGCGAGTGTGTTTCTGTGACATATTTACAAATCTGTGTTTGCTATTCTTTAGGCTTTTCAATCAGGCTTTTTAGTCTTCATTAACTCTATTCAGGTAGTTTATAAGATTTGTTGCCAGTAGTTAAATGTAATTTTAGTTTACTTGAAGTTATTTTTTAACTTCTTGCTTTTGTGAAGGTAAAGCATGCTGTGGAGTCACAAACAAGTCCCACCTTAAGGGGTTTCCAAGGCAAGAGCTGAGCAGAGGTGGTTTGCTGTTCCCTTCCTCAACATAACAGCCCTCAGGTTTTCCTCAGTGGTCTCCCATCCAAGCACCAATCTGGTTTAGTCTAATGAGATCATGCTAGCCTGGGTTATCAGGGCTGTTCTTGCTTTTACAACTTTAAAAAAAGTGCTGGCATTGTATGGATATATATTTGAGGAAGATAGTTTCCATAAATTTAAATAATTTGACATTGGAGGATGAAAATGATACATTTGTGTGCTTTTGGATCATCCTCCATGGTATCTGCAGCGATAGAAGCCTATTCCTTTGAGCAGACTTTGCTCTCAGCCCTGTCACATTCTGAGAGCAGCACCTTAGTTTCTGCCATATAAGTGCATGACCACCATTTATTTGATCTTTTTCTGTGTGTCTTTGCCTATCCTGTGTAAAGCTATATCACTGGTCTGAAAACTGCAGATTAAATTGCCACTAGGAAAGCTGAGAGGTTGGCACAGGAAGGCAACTGTTCTTTTTGGTGCTAGCTGCTGGCAGCACAAGGGATGACTGTCATTGCTGCAAGGGACTTGGCTTGGACTCTGCTAGTGACCACATGGGCCCTGGAGGTGATGGTGTTTTTCCTTGAGGTGACAAAGTACATGAAACTTGCCCTGCAGATGTGTGCCTCAATGGAAGTTCTGAGGAAAATATTGCTCCTAGCACCTTGTCATTCTCCAGAGGCTCAGTGGTCTGCTCTTCTTCCTATAGATTGTGAGCAGGTTGCAATCCTGTCTCTCTGATTTTTAACATTTTGGGGGGGGGGGGCGGGTAGCTAAATCAGGACCACAGCAGCAGCTTCCCACCTAGTGCCATGATGCTGGGTATTCTATTAATGGCATTTCCAACTTTTAAACAGTAGGCACCCCATGGCCTTTGATTCAGTTTGAAATAATTGCTTTAGGCTGGATCCCCTTGTGCACTTTTTGTGACCTGAAATGGACCCAAAGAGTGGCTGCTTTTCCTCATTCTGTGTTCTGTTCTGCCTCCCAAAAGATGAACCAGTATGATATGAAAACTAAGCCACAGTCCTAGAGTTCCCAGGCAGACTTGAAGAAATACTTGCATTTGTGTCTATAATCTGCCACTCTTGAGATCTTGAACGCTGTAAGAGGCAAACAGTTCAGATAATCTGTTGGAGTTGGGTTTTTGCTTCTGCCTTGTTTCCACTCAGTAGACCATGTTTAAAAAAGCTTTCTAATGGTTATTTTTTCTAAAATAAGTTGTGCTGAGTAGGTAGAGATGTCTGTGTTTGCAAACGAAAAGATGGGGAAGGGGCCAAAGGGAAGTCATTCTATATCCCACCATTCTTGCTGGGATTACCACATCTTTCACAGAAATACAGTTGCAAATATTAATTCAAAATGGTGTAAGTAAAGCAAATTAAGCAGTGACCTTAACTTTAGTACTGAACTTTATATATAGCATTAGAAAGCAACAAACTCAAAAGACTAACAAAATTTGCGGCAGGGTATGAGCTTCTGTGAGTCACTGCTCACTTCTTCAGACACAGTATCTGAAAAAGAGCGGTGACTCATGAAATGACATCTGTAACAACAGCAACAACCACCTTTAATACCATTAAAGGTAATTGTTGTTACATTTCATATCTGAATATTCAGTATCTGAAGAAGTGAGCGGTGACTCATCAAAGCTCATGCCCTGCCACAAATTTTCATTAGTCTTTTGAGGTGCTACTGGACTCTTGGCTCTTTTCTACTCCTTTAATAGTTTGTCAGCTAGGGTGTATCTTGGCAAAAAGGTTAGTTATGGGTTTATTATTATTTTTTTAGTACTTATAAATATATAATTTCCAATAAATAAACCCTTGGAAGAGTTTGGATTGGCTTACTTCTGGCTTCCCAGCAGCCTGTGTTCCCAGTAATGCTTGTTTATAGATCTGTTAACTTTTCTAGTAGCCTTGCTCTGCTTGCCTTCAGAGTTCTGGGAATTCGGGGTGACTTTCTTCCCCACTCCCTTCCTCTTCAAAACTATACTTGCACTAGCCACTGATTACAGGGGCAGGCAGCATTCCTTTGACAAGGTTACTGCTTCCGTCCATGGCTTGTTGTGCTGGGGCAATATCCTTTCTCTAGCCACATGTCATGGACATTAAAGGGGTAACCTTCTGAGAAGAAATAGTTCTTGCCACTTAAACATATAATCCATGGGAGAGAGGAATTCCCACCACCAGTGAACTAGATTTTAGAATAATTAATTTTGTGTTTAATTAAATATGTCCTTATTGCAGCTGTCCTCAAACGCCCCATTACCTCCCTATCAGCATAGGAGCTGAGTAGTACACATTTTTTTTTTTAAAAAAGAATATCTTTATAAAACTATTCACTGTTGCTGTGTGAGATAGGAGAACCTGCTGGTGTTTGTTATGCTAGTTTTATTTTGAAGAGATTCACAAGCTCGTCACATGTAGTAGTGTGAGAAGCACTCTGTTTTTGAAGGAAGATCAAACAAACTACCACTCATCGTTTTCTGTGTGCCTACAGCATTTCCCTCTGGAAAAAAATAACACTTGAGGATTCAGAATAGCATGCAGCATGGCACAGGGAGGGCTGCTACTGGTAGGGAGAATCATTGGAAATTGGTGAGATACATGCACCTCGTATGTGAGTAGAAGTGCCCAGTCCAAAGGCAGATGTTGCCCCAACAGCTAGGGGAACATAGCCCACAGTGGTGATGGTGGTTGGTGGAGGTTCAAGAAAATAGATGGATCCATTAATGACTGTTTAAATATAGTGACAGATGGTGTTGTTGTTATGTTGAGAGACAAGGCATTGTACAGGGGCAGAAGAAAGAGTGTTAAAAGGATGGAGAGAGAAGACACAGGTAAAAATCTCAGGCTTATTTGGTGAGCAAAGCAGTCAAAATATAATTATGGTCACCAAGAGTCAGTTTTCATGGTATTTAACACCAGTGGGTAGTTCCTGAAAAGTCTTTTCCTTTGCAATCCATGCATTAGGGATAGATTCAGGCGTGGCAGCCATGTGGTCCAGTGGCACCTTTAAGACCAAGAAAGTTTTATTCGCAGTATAAGCTCCACTAGACTCAAACTTTGTCATGCAGTAGGAAGTAATGTTTAAATACTTTACCACATGTGTTTTGTAAGGCGGCATTACTGTGTTTTGTAAGGTGGCGTTAGCTGCCCTCTGTTAAGTGGCCTTGGCTATGCAGAATGGTTCAGAAATTGTTTATTTAATTAATTAGATTTCTAGCCGTCCCTCCCCTGCACAACAGAGCTCAGGGCAGATTACAACAATAAATATATACATCAAAGTTAGAATAATGAAAACATAATTAAACAATATTGAAACATATACAGAACATCATATGATGCAACTCACAAAATAGTGAATATGTACGACAATCTCTTTTTATAAGTTTGAGGAACGTCTTGTACCACATTTTTAAGCCATTAAAATTTGTTTGGACTTATCCTCTTTTGTGTATCACTGGGAGGGTGTCTTTTCTGATTTATTTTATCTGTAACATATTACACTGTCTTGCCACTGGTAACAAGTCTGACTTGTAAGGTCCCTATCCCTTCAACAAACTCATGTTTTCCAGTAGTGATTAGATTGCAGTTTTTACTCCCATGCTGTCAGTTGCTATGGCCATCTCTTAATATGTGGGGATAATTCTGTCTGGTTTTCTGTAGTTCTAAAGTGAGGCGGTAGAATCCTGAAATAAGCATTAAGAGTATTTCTTGTACTATTTTTTCTGTTGTTCATAGGGAGTGCTCTAAAAAAAGCTCTAAACTTATGAAAAGCTCAGGTGTGTCTTTAAGGCCAGTTGATTATATGCTTCTAAATAAAGTTAAGGAGAGGGTAGTTCTGTTTTTCTTTTTTTGTTTTGATGTTGCACTGGTTTCGTTTTGAATCTTAACCACAATTGCTTGCGTTCCTTGCAAAAATATATGCAGTAGGCATCTTCTTCCCAGGGCATCTTCCCTCAAGCCCTTGAAGAACTTCCTGAAAACTAAATTGGTTTATAAACTACTGAGTGGTTTAAAACTTAGATTTGGACACATGTCCTATATTTTCCTCAATATAGCTTCCAAAGTAAATTATATCTATTTTGAGAAAAGGTTTGGAGCTGATCAATTCCCCCCCGCCCTTCCTGGGCTGGCAGCAAAACTAAAATTAGAATCCTTGAGAGAAAATAGATTGAAACTTCCGGCCTGTATGGTTAACCCGCAAAAATGTGTGTCATTTTGATAATGGCAAGTCTAGGGAGGGAAGAAGTGTGGATTGCCAGGAAGGAATTTGTTTTAGAGCATTTATCATCTTCCCCCCTCCCCCTGCTTACCAAAAACACCCTTACAATTTAAACAGATAATTTAAATGACCAAAAATAAAGTTTAAAAAGGGAGGAGGGGAACAGCCTGGTCTGGTATTCATCAGGATGGTCCATCAAGGTCACAGACTGAACCATGGATTTAGAGTTAAGGCCCAAAAGCCCTTTGGCTTGTACCTGCAGTAGGACAGAGAAGAAAGCTCAGTGTAAATCTTAAACTGCAGGCAGCCATCTTTTCATGATTCTTTCCCCCCCACTCCCTATTTAGTGTGGTCTGTGCGCGCACACACACATTTGTGGGGTTTTGTTTTAGGGAATCTCTATTAGTGAGAGCTGGGCCATATAGCATTAAAGGAGAAAGGGCAAGTTTTGCTCGAGGTTCAGCAGTGTCCCCAAGTGCAGTGCTTTCTTATTCCTTAGGGGAATGAATGATTACCATTCATGTGGTAAGAAGAGGAAATAAAAGGGTCATCTCAGGAACACACCACTGAGTTAAATAGTTCTGCTAAACCTGCTTCCTGCCTAGGTAGTCTGAGCAGTTGAGAATTTATTAAGCACCTGCCTCTCTTTCCCTCTTTCTTAACATAAATTGGATTTAGCAACAGTGTTTGCAGATCAAAAATGGCTATGTTGTCAAACTTGCTTTATTTTTATTTTAAAATATTGACATTCTAGAACTTGGGTTGCCAACCTCCAGGTGGTAGCTGGGGATTTTCTTCTGTTGCAACTGATCATCAGATCACAGATGAATTCACCTAGAGAAAATGGCTACTTTAGAAGGTGGTCTCTATGGCATTATACACAATTGACGTCCCTCCCTCCCCAAACCTCACTCTCCTCAGGCTCCACCCCTAATATCTCCAGGTATTTCCCAGTCTGAAGCTGGCAATCATACTGGAATCGAGCCACTTGAAAAACCAAGTCTCATCGATGTGGAAAAGCATACGTCTCAGGTAGATGTTGGATGTGTTTCTGAATAGTAACATAAGTCTATTCGATGTTTATGCAAGAAAGCAGTGAAATCTTTCTTCACGTACGCAAGTAGACTACTGGGGATGCAATCCTAATGCAAATTGCTCTAATAACCAGGTTGAGTCAGTCAGTAGTTGGTGCATACAAGTGTAACTTGGTTTAGAACCAGTTCTAACAGGGTTGGGCACAAGGTGAGGTGGATTATTTGTTAAAAGGGATTCAGAGGTGAAGTGGAAGAGAGTCGGCAGTTGAGAAGTGCTTGTATTCCTTCATTTGTGCTAATCAGCAAGTACTATATTGTAATGTCGCTCTCCTTTTTATTTATTTACTTGTTCCCCACTTTTCTCTCCAGTGGGGCACCCAAAGCAGCTCCACTTATTCCTCCATTTTATCCCCACAGCAACCCTGTGAGATAAATAGGGCTGAAAGTATGAATGGCCAAAGGTCATCCAACAATCTACCAGGGCAGAGTGTAGATTCGAACTAAGTCCTAGTCCTGCACTCTGACCACTACACCACATTGTCTGTTTTCGGTCATTATGATTTTTATGGGCAGTTTGCATGTTAAAAGTGGTCTCATGTGCATGATCCTATCTATACACTTAGTTGCCAATCATATAAATTAAAGAAAAAATGCAAATATATTGCTGCACTAGTACACGTGAATGTGTACCCAGATAAATCAGGGTTTTGTTTCACATGTACAAAAACAGGAAGATTCACAGAAAGAAGATCCCACAATCTCCTCGAAAGCACACATGACCTGCAACAGTCATAACAACTGAAAAAAGCTTATATAAAAATGCTGTAGAACAAAGGTTGAGTCCAGTGGCACCTTTAAGTCTTATTCAAGATATAAGCTTTCATGTGCTGCCTTGAATAAAACTTTGTCTTAAAGGTAACACTGGACTCAAACTTTGTTCCTCTGCTTAAGACCAACAGGTCTACCCACCTGAATAAAAATGCAGTGTCTGCTTTCTGAATTCTGAGCAGCGTTCCTTAATGTGGCATCCACGCTATGTTTTAGGAAAGCAGACAAAACCCTTCCCCGATGGGGGGGGGGGAGGACTATATTTGGCAATAGGGCTCCGCCTTGGAACAGCTGTGGCTGGAGTGACAGAAAGCTGTGAGCCTCTTTGAGGTGCAAGCCTCATGCCATGGTATAGAAGCAAATGTGGGTCTTTTTGTTCATGGTAATTGAAAATGTGGTTCCCTGCAACCTGCTGAGTAAGTACCGCTGGTTTATTGTGTGCAGTACTGGAGATTTTCTAGAATCAGATAAGAACAAATTAAAATCAAGGGATTTCTCAATCTCCCTTTTGAAGAAACAATTCTTTGTAGAAAAGGGAAGACCTTTTAGTTGGGTGAAGGGCACTCAGGGAGATAACTATAGAACTCTGTGACTCACATTAGAGCAGGACTCCTCAACATGGTGTCTGAAGAAGAAGAAGATGATGATATTGGATCTATATTCCATCCTCCACTCCAAAACTCAGTCTCAGAGTGTCTGTGGATGCCATGAGAGACTGCCAAGTGTTTTTAGAAAGTTGATGCTGCTACCTGAAGTTTTTGCCGAGCTTGAATACTGATTGGGCAGTGGAGATTCAATTGGTTGTGGTTGTGTAGGTGTTTTTTTTTTAAAGCATTGTTTTGGCAGCAGCTACCACCACAACACAAGGATCTTCACAGTGTAACTGAAGGTACGATGCAGCAGCCATTTCTTATCTGGGACAACTTCCTGTGCTGCCATGCTTTGTCAGAATTGCATAGGTGCCAACAGGCTCAAAAGAATTTGAGACCTCTGCATTAGAGCTTGGAATCAACTAGTGAAATAGTGCTAGGTTCAGGGAAAAAAGAGAGATATTTGTTCATACAACGTATAATTAACTTGTAAAACAGATTACAGCAAATTGTTTTAAAAGGATTAGGCAAAGTCCAGTAGGATAAGTCTTTTGATAGCAACAAGTCAAGAAAGCTAAGAAGAAAGCTCTCGCCCAATCTTACTTCCCCTACTTTTGTGCAGAAAAAAAGTGTAATACCATCTTAAAACCCCCCAATAAGCAATTGGGTCACACAAAAAAATAAAATGCGTTTTCCAGGGCAGGACTGTTCATCCTAGAATGGGCCCTCTTGCTTAATTTCAGTGTTGTGTACCCAGGACTGGTGTTAGCCTCCCTCAATGCTGTAGTCCAGGAGTGGCCAACGGTAGCTCTCCAGATGTTTTTTGCCTACAATTCCCATCAGCCCAGCCAGCATGGCCAATGGCTGGGGCTGATGGGAGTTGTAGACAAAAAAAACATCTGGAGAGCTACCATTGGTCACCCCTGCGATGTAGTCCACTGCATGGCCTGAAGTCTCATGGAAATCAATTGGTTTTAGGCCTCTAGAATTATGCAGAGGATTTGCAACCCACATGGCATTAGATGACAGCATGTATTGGAACTGGCCTCCTGCTTCTGACAGTATTTTTTCTCTTGACCCGGCCTAGTTTTGAATAATCTCCCAAATGATCCAAAGGCAGTTTAATTTTGGCTATATTAAGTTATTAATAATTTTTAATTAGTGGAGTTTTTCTGGCCTAAGCTTATGTGGGGTGACACATTTTTCCTTTCAAGCAAGTTATAGATCACCTGGGTTCTTGAAAACAAAGACATGCAGATAGCACTGTTGGAAGTCACTGGGCCTGCCCAGAGCTAATTTGTGTGGATGAATCTTATTCTATGAGTAGCTATTGTCATGTGAATAAAGAACAGAGGGGAATTCTGACCCCTACTTCTTTATTTTATTGCAGTCTTGAGTGTCAGCAAGTGAGAGGGAAAAAACCCACCTTTTCCTTCATTTATTGTGATTCCCTGCCTGGTTGTCTGTTTTTATTTTGAGGAACTTTTATTAAGATTTGGCCTCTGTGTTAGAGAACTTGTATAATTAAAACAGATGTTATCTGCATTAGGGTTGAGCATTTGACTGCTCAGAAAGGACTGAGTCAGGTATTTTAGTTAAATTTAGAGCATCAGAAGAGGAGATTTTAATCACTAATGAAATTAATTAAAATTGTAAATATTAAAAATTGTAATGAATTTAAAATATGTATAGTGATTTAAAATGTGAATGATTCACCAAGCAGTATATCAGTGTCATCTTACCAAATTAAAAAAAAATTAAATTCATAAATAATGTGAAGTAATTGCAATTCTATGTTCTTGTGTGTTTCAAGATTGTGAAGCAGCCCTGACAAAGATTGTAGTCATCTCCATTGTATGACCTTCACTCTCACCAATACACTTCATACATACTTCTGTATGACGTGTTCTCTTTTTGACCTACATTTCTGGAATCAGGCAGCTCATACTTTTAAGTCTAAACAAAAGTGAAAGTCTATCCTAGGAGCCAATTCATTCTAAGTCAATTACATGCTATTGTCTCCCTTGAACAATTGCAATTCTATATACTTTCAGACAGTGTTCTAGCTGTTCACGGCTTCCAGTTCTGTTCATTTAGCTGTTTTACTTCATTTCTCCTGCATTTAACAAACCTCACGCTATAGTGAGAACCTACTGATTTTTAGATGGCATTTTGCAGCCCATGTCAGCTTCTGTAACTTCCACTGCCCACACCATTAAAAAAAATTGAAGTGTGACATTTTGCTAGTCTTTTGATTTTAAATGTAGAATCAAAACTCACTGCAATATGAAATGTCAGCACTCCTAGCAATACATATGAATAGTGACACATCTGTTGACTGATAAAATATTCTCAAATGATGGCTTATTATGTGACGGCACTGTCAGAGTAGCAGCTTAATTTTCTATTTCATTGTCATTATATGTTAATAAGGGTGGGGGCAGGGCTGGATCTAGGGGGGGCAGAGGGGTGTGCTTGCCCCGAGTGCTGATTGAGGGGGGGGGCAAATTGGGTATGGTGTTCATTGTATTCTATGGGACCATAAAATAGAATGCCCCATAAGGGGGCATCATTTTTTAATTTTGCCCCCCTCAAAAAACATATAGATCTGGTTCTGGGTGGGGGAGAGGGTTCCCCCCCCCCCAACTCTAATAGTCAAAGTTAAACCTACCAGTATAGCAACATTTTTAGTAGTTCACCACCTGGTAAAATTGTAAGCTTCCCCAGACTGGATTGTGGGGGGAAATGGCCTCTGTGAAGTATCCTAAAGGCGCATGGATGGCCTACAGTTTTGTGATTCCGGATAATTTTTTGCTTTCTTTATGTTGTAAGAATTCTATTCACAAATCAGCCCGTGCACCTAGTAGTCACTGCATATTCACAGGGCTCCTGGTAACAACATTAGCAGCGGCTGCCAGAGCGGGTTACTGTGGAGAGCCCTCTTTCACCCCTTTGAGTGCCACTGGTTGTTCATGCATCCTATGGCAATGCTTTGTATAATGGAGAGAAACAAATAGTTGTGTCTTCCTCTAGTAGCATGAAGGAATATGGAAGTTTTAATGACAGGAACTGAGGCAGTAGTGGAGGGTGAGGAGTTTCTGGCAGTGTTCTTAAGAGGTCTTTGTATGGCTGCCTAGTGTACATTGGTTCTGATAGCTGCTGCTCCAGGCATCTGGAGCTTGGTTCGCAGGCTGCCGTATCCCATTAGTGTGAGCCTTTAACATTATTGAACGTCCAGTTACCAGAAAGCAAAGTTTTATGTACTTTTTATTTAAATGAAGTCCAGGACAGAATTATGGGTGTGCCTTATGTTGGCTTATGGAGCAAAGAGCCCTGTGGCGCAGAGTGGGAAAGCTACAGTATTGCAGTTGGAACCCTCTGCTCATGACCTGAGTTCGATTCCAGCGGAAGCTGGTTCAGGTAGCCGGCTCAAGGCTGACTCAGCCTTCCATCCTTCCCAGGTCAGTCAAATGAGTACCCAGCTTGCTGTGGGGAAAGTGTAATGACCAGGGAAGGCAATGGCAAACCACCCCGTAAAAAGGTCTGCCGTGAAAACATTGTGAAAGCAACGTCACCCCAGAGTTGGAAAAGACTGGTGCTTGCACAGGGGACCTTTCCTTTTCCTTACGTTGGCAAAGGAGATTTTTCATCTAACCTGAAGGTAGCCAATTAATACTAATCAGCCTCTCAAACTGCATGGGTCACACTGAAGGAAACAACGAAGCACAACACTTAATAGGGTTGGACCAACAACAAATGTAAGTTGTAATTAATATACAGAGATATGTGGCATATAGAGTGACTGAAACTATGTTTCTGAAGTAGTATTTGTTCCAGGATAGCACTTGGCATGTAGTTGAATGAAATATGGGCATCATAACCTTAATATTGCCAGTTAGTGCAGGCTTCCAAAAGGCAACTGTTTTCCCCCTGTCTTCCTCCCCCTCAGTTGGCTGAAGTTTAGCAAAAATCCCACTGAAACCAAATAGACTTCCTCACATCAGGTCGGGTTAGCTGTGCTTTGATTCCTGGAAGCATTCAATCCCCCCAGTCACTGGGCTGATCTTGGTAGAACGGCCTGCCTCAGGTGGTCAGGAGCAGCCTTACTCTTTTTTTTTGGGGGGGGGGGGCTAAAATATTTTTCAGGACATGTGTTTGTGAATATTGATGAGGGTTTCTTCTGTTGAGCTTTGTGGTATGGGATATTGGTGGATCTGTTCAGTGCTTGCTTTTAGTGCTGATGAGTAATGTTCATATCTGTTGGTCTTTCTTCTGTAAAGTTGCCTTGGGCCCCCAGGGGTGGGAGAAGGTAGGATAGAAATATTTAAAGAAATAAAAACATAGTTGTTATGTATTGGAACTGGAGTTTGGCCTTAGGGCCAGCAGAGACTTGGTTGAGCTGGAGACCCTAAAACAATAGCCACTTGGATTCAGGAAGGAGGCCCATCAGGGATCGTTAGGCCAGCTATTAACCTGTAGTTGTGTGTAATGGGATGATGGTAATGGGATTCAGGAAGGAGGCCCATCAGGGATCGTTAGACCAGCTATTAACCTATAGTTGTGTGTAATGGGATGATGGTAATGGGTTTTGGGTGGGAGGTTTGCATGCATATAAGCAGGGCGGTTGGTCCTGCCAGACAGTTCTGTTCCTATCTCACTATGCTGAATCACTGAATAAAGAGCTGAACTCACTATCTCTTGGGCATCTTCATGCTTTGAACCCAGTACATTTTAATAGTCACAATGGTTTTGTTCTGGATTGCAGCCTGCATCTTTATGGGTATGTGTTTAGCTGGAGGTGGTTTTTAAAAAGTGTTTTAAGGACCACATAATGATATTTCAGATGCTTGCAGTGTAATCCTGTGCAAGATTTCTTTGGGCACAGAATAGAGTAACTCAGCATAGGATCTGTTGTATTTGCACAAAGATGCCAACAGCATCCTGATGTGGGGAGAAGTAAGTGCAAGTGACATATCATGTACTATAAAAATACTATAAAACAGGCCATGACAAATTTGCTTTGTCCATAGGAATGAACCCAAATAATTAAACAGCCCAGGCTTAGCCGTACCAGATATAATTCAGCAGTCATTTCCACACATGAAGTATTTTAAAGGGGCAGGGTGTTATTCTTCACTCTTCTTGGCAACCCTAAATCCAGCAGGTTAGGCCATCCTCTAAAGGTTAGGATATTATGAAGAACAAGGCATTTACTGCAGCTGGCCCAAGGCTCAGGAATGCATTCGTGAGAAAGGTGCAGAGTTGCTTCTTATCTTCTTTCATATGGGACGCAAAATGTGTTTGTGCGTGAGAGGATGTTCTCCTGAAGAGGCAGAGTATGGGGGAGGGGGACTTGAAAACTTTCTCCCAGCCACTTAGTTCTCCTTCCTTATAGGAAGTAAGGCATGTGCATGCGATTGGAAGGAACACACATTCTTCTGCAGTTTACTCCAGTTTTAACTTCTCTCCTTTTTCTTCGCCATTTTTGTTGCAAATTTTGGGCTGTAATCTCCTTGCCTTCTTTTGCTGTCATGTTCATTGACTGTTCTCTGTAATTTAAAAAAAAAGCATTTGATTCTGCTGAACATAAAGCAAGCTGGGCCTAAGCTAATGGATTCTAGTGGGAGACCCATGTTAAGTTTGTGACAACAGGAGCAAGAACTCTACAGCACCTAAAAAGCACCTATTACAACATAAGCTTTGGCAGATTCAAGTATTTTTAAATAGATGCTTAATGTCTGGAAATGGGCAGTTGAAGCTTTTTGTAGCTTGGAGGCAAATAAATCACCTAGTAAATACCATCCCATTAAGCTTCTGTTAAAGGGGCAGGACATTTTTTGTCCTGGTTGTTGGCAACTGTAGTTCTGATTCTGGAATATGTGTGTTTGTATGTGTGTGTGTAATATTTATATAAAAGCACTGATAACAGGCTTTTCTATGTAATAAAAAAAGAACTCTTTTGTCTAAATACCATACTCTGCAAGGAAAATGGGGCCAGAATTTATGATCGCAAAAGTGTTTTGAATATTTAGACCTCAACATTGTATTTAAAAATGGAAAGTATGTACAGTATCAGATATGGAGGCGGCATGGGGATTTTCCCATCAGAATCTGCAGCAGAAAAATATTAATTTCACATGCTAACAGACAGGTTTAAGAAAGGAGAAGCAGCCGCTAGCAAATGATAAATGCATCACACCTTGGGTGGGAGAGGGAAAAACAATAAAGAGCAAGCAGCTATGTATAAAATGCAAATTGCTGACTGAAGCAGGAGGGGGGATTAACTCACCTGCCACATGTGTTTTGCTAATCAAAACTGGGCTCCCTGTTTTTTTAAAGGTGAAAAGGGACATATTTTTAAAGAGTAAGTTGAAATATAGCAAGGAGTTTGTTCTAGAAACTTTTGTTTTTTCATGTAGTTTTTCTAAAATGTCTTAGCTACTGAAGTCTGTTCCATAATTAAATACCTATGCTGATAAATATTGCAGATTTTTTTTCCTCCAGAGGAACTGCCAGCTATATTTCTGAATTTTTCAGTCTGTGCTAGATAAACCCAAGTCAGGTGCCACACATACTCCTGAACGCAGCCATGTGGGGGGAGAAGAATCTGAGAAGAGAACCAATGTGGACATTAGAGGGGTGGGATGTGTAACTTATTTGCACAAATAACTATTCCTAGGAATGATTTGCTTGCATGAATACCGAACTGTCATGGAAGACTATGGCATCTGCTTCTGTAAATAGGGGAATATTCATCAAATGAAATATTATCCATAAAAATAGTCTTTCTGACTTTCTTCTAATGTTGTGGTGCTTTAAGTAGTCCACGAACATGAGCATTTGTTACTTGAAACACAAAATGCCTGAGTTACTTAACTGGGGTTGCTTCCTGCTAGGTCATGTGCGTGCTTGAAGAATATCCTATCCCTTTAGTAGAGACTAAATGGGATATAATTTTCCATACCATGAAAGCTGCCCATTTCTCCAGGATTTCTGGCAATCTTTTGAATAAGAGTTAGCATTTTAGACTGGCTAGCAGTGCTGCTCCCTGCTGGTGGTTTATGGTGAACCAAAAGCTTTATGGGGATCTTGTGTGTGAAGTAGCACGTGCAGCTGTGATTTCGTTCACTGGGCTACCTCAACCCTTTGTTTTACTTTTGTAACAACTAGTACTAAAAAAAAGTTGCAGTTGGGCAAAGCATCCCCCCCCCCCCAATATTGTGTAATCTTTTGAGTGTTGTGAACGAAAGTTTCTCTGCTAAATAATAAATCCTGAGAAGACCACAGGTCACAGTCCAGTTTGTAGCTACTGTATGCCACCCTGGTTCACACATTACAGTGAATGCATGTATAATTCACTCACGGTGAACACTTGTATGTAGAAACTTTGGGATAGATGAGGAAGTGGAAATTTGACTCAAGTCATGCCTTTTGACAGGAAATTTTAACTGTAGAAAGAGGTATGCAGGAAGCGATTGTGGCTGTTTTATGGTGCAAGAATGAGGTATGCTGAGGCTGTGGTTTCGCCATGGACATTTTCTACCCCAGCACTGAGCTAGAAAAGGGTTCTAGAACTGCTTCAAGCAACAGGAGATGTAGAACACACAGTTCCATGTCTGTTTTTGCAGGAACTGCCTCTAACCCCCTAACCCTTGCTGCTTTTTTCAAAAGTGAGAAATAGAACGGCTTCCCAATGCAAATTGCATGTTGTACTGCCCAACGGTTTTTTGCCTAAAAACTATCACAAGTATATTTTGCCTCTTATGAATCCCTTTGACCTTTCTGAGTGGGCAAAACTGTTTCCAATACCTGTTCACTTTAGGGGATACAAGGTTCAGGGTGTTGTGCCAAAAATGTCTATGCTGTAGAGTTAATTCTCTCCCTCCCACTTAATGCTGTTTGGGTGGGAAAGGTAAGAGAGCTTTAGCTGTTGCTGAATGTAGGATGGGAGAGACTTCTCTTGATTTTTAAATAACACTTGATGGAAACCAAATGCTGAGAAGAATTCTAGGAAGTTTATATAAGATGGATGAAACACATGCCGGTACATTTGAATAGCTCTATTCTTCTGGCCTGCTGCTTTAAAAAACATTCTGTTTGCCAAGGAAAGATAGATGAGTTTGGATGACATTGTGCTAGTCATTACACTGCCATTCATTACTACAGTTTACCATATTGTTGGTTGTTTTTTTTTAAATGACTGTAATTGCACAGACCTGTACAGTTAAGGAAGAGTAGTCCTTGATAGCTTTAGTGAGAAATACAAGCTGTGCATGCATGGACACTCAACCCAGTAACATTAAAATCAGTGAGGATTTTTTTTAATGATTCCAGCAGGAAGTATCTTTTTGCACAGTGTGTTCATGGGAAGTTTGCATTGGACCCTATGATGCCCCTCTGCAGTCCATGGCATTTTGACTTGTACAACTTTGATGGATTTTTCTGTTCTGAAACTTCAGCCCATGGTGTTCCCAGTGGTCTGCTGAAACCTCACTAGCGGCCTTTCTGTTGATTTTTTTTGAGGGGGGATTAGGTGTATGCAGGAGACAGAAAGGATGTGTTTCATTAGTGATATTCTGTGAGCTCATCTGAGACATCATAAACTTACAGACCTTGCTGATTCTGCCACAATGTTTACATTTTTTTTTGTATATGCAGACACTCATGCTGCTTTTTAGAATAGGGGGTGTCAAACATGCGGCCCGAGGGCCAAATCAGGCCCCCCAGAAGGCTCCTATCAGGCCCCAAGCAACTCACTGTTGTCTGCTTCCTTCTCCCTCTCTTCCTTATTTCTTCATCACAACTTGTTTTGCTAGGCTTGCTCAATCGCACAGGAGCTACAGAGCAAAGCGCTTCCCTTGCTGTGGAAGTGGGGGAAGGAGGGCTAGCTTTGCCAGGCTCTCTCAATTGCACAGCAGAGCTACTGAGCCAAGCCTCTCTTCCTTCTGTTGACTGAGGCTCAATAAGCCAGTGAGGTGGATTAGGTTGAGTGTTTGTATCTTTTATAAAGTTTATATCTCCCCTACCTGGCATTACATTTTATGGCACACATGGCCTGACAAGATCTAGCCCTCATAACAAATGAGTTCGACACCCCTGTTTTAGAATCCTTCCTTCTTGCAGGCTTTTGTCCAGGAAGTCCTCTAAGGAAATCGTTCCCCCTACCCTGTGAGTGCTTCTGGTACTCCTCTCTGCCTATTTCTCTACCTGGCATCTCTTGAGCTTTCCTCTCCAGAGGGCTCACCATTACTGCGTGTCCTTGCTAGGAGCTTCAGGTTAGAACCCTCTGAGCTGTCAGAATAGTCTTATTCCCAGTTCCTCTGCCATGTCCAGGACATCAGAGTGAGCTGCAGGCAACTATTCCCAGTTGTTGCCCACAGCACTCTATCTGCTCTAACTGTTCTAGGTCTCTCTCTTCCCACCAAAGCCCCTTCAGTGATTTGACCATCTGTACTCCCTCTTCCAGGGGGCAGTGGCAGTGGACCTCACAAGTCCTGTTATTTGGATCCAGCTTTCTGGATATAATTAATATACACATGTGTCTAGTAGAAACAAGTTGCCCCATGGTGCAGAGTGGTAAAGCAGCAGTACTTGCAGTACTGTGATCTGAGCTCTCTGCTCACGACCTGAGTTCTATCTCAGCAAAAGCTGGTTCAGGTAGCCAGCCCAAGGTTGACTCAGCCTTCCATCCTTCCAAGATCAGTAAAATGAGTACCCAGCTTGCTGGGGAGGAAGTGTAAAAGACTGGGGAAGGCAGTGGCAAACCACCCCGTAAAAAGTCTGCCGTGAAAACGTGAAAGCAACGTCACCCCAGAGTTGGAAATGACTGGTGCTTGCACAGGGGACCTTTCCTTTCCTTTTCCTAGTAGAAACAAGTGTTCTGACTGCTAAGGTTCTGCACCAACTTGGATGAATCTAAAGAATACACTCGGTTGGATTTGTTCTGTCACCGAACTGGATAGCTTGTTTGGCACTAAGTTTTATTTTAGTTCCATTTTTTAATATCACTTGGACTTCATTTTCCTTAACAAAATGAATGTGAGTCTCCGTTTTGTTGAATAACATCCATTCATCTCAGTTATTTGGGGAGGGACTGTGGCTCAGTGGTAGAGCATCTGCTTGTTAAGCAGAAGGTCCCAGGTTCAATCCCTGGCATCTCCAACTAAAAAAGGGTCCAGGCAAATAGGTGTGAAAAACCTCAGCTTGAGACCCTGGAGAGCCGCTGCCAGTCTGAGAAGACAGTACTGGCTTTGATGGACCCAGGGTCTGATTCAGTAGAAGGCAGCTTCATATGTTCATTTCTTATCATGAAGGTAGCAGTTGGAGCCACCAAACACAAACGTGTTGTGACTGATTTCAAAACCAGGGATCTCCTGCAATAAATTGCTTTGGGTGGCCTCTTTTCTTTCTTTTTTCCCCCTCCAAAATTCATTTTTCAGACATTCTGTTCATGTAGGAAAGCCATCACATTTGAAACAGCCCCAAGTCTAGCAGTTTGTGATCCTATTGGATAGGATTCAGATGAAATGGCACAGGTGCCAGCAAGGACACCCCACTGCTAATTACCTTCTATAGCAAACAGTTCTACCAAGATGTCTTTGAATTGCAGGGGGGGGGGGGCAGTGCAGAGTGGTAGCAGCTTCTTTCTGTAATTTGAAAACTCATGTTAAGAATGCCCATTATGTTGAAAATAAAGGAATAGCTGAGCAAAGAGCCAGTGTTTCATGCTTGACTGCCTTCCCTCCAAAGACGCTGGGCCTTCACTCTGCTTTGCTTTTGCTAAGCAACCTCATCACTGCCTGGAGTGGCATACCAGCTCTTGTGGAGCAGATGGACAATGTGTTTGTAACCAGTCTAATAAATAATAATGCTCATTCAGTGGTGCTCTGTGTGTTATGTAATGCTGGGCAGCCATGTTGGGGTAGATGAGACATGGAAATTCAGCCATTGGCTGGCAGTGTAGTTTTGGACTTGGAGAGTTAAACCTGTGATGGGATTTTTTTTCCCTTGCATTTTGGAGAAGCCTGGCTTGTAGTGATATACAGTGTTCAAGATTATTTTGTTTACCTTTAGTAAGACTTTGTGTATGTGATGCTTTAAGTGATCTCTGTGTTATTGCTGTGCAGGTCAGATACAATGAACAAAGGAGTAACCAAGACCATTTCTGAGCAAAACCCCTTCCCTTTTTTGTGTTCTAAGGCACAGCAAAATCGGTTTAGGAGATTTGTAAAGCATGAGAGGAGGCTTGTTTATCCAATCTCATTTCAAGTATGAACAGCTATTGCTTTTTAATTCAATTTGAGAGAGACTTACGAATAATATATGACATTTTACAATTGTAAAAGGAGGAAATCTGTGGTTGAGCTCTAATTCAGTTGATGATACTAATGGTTAAGCATTTGCATTTGAAGTCATATTGCATTCAAACTGATTATTTACTCAGTGGAGCATCAAAATATTGCTGTGCCCTCCTACACACCTGCTGAGCTTGGTTTACACCACAATTCACAAAGTCTTAACTTTTTGAAATCTATTTTCAGTGTCAGAATTTAACTAGTTAGCACTTTTCATTTGAGTCAGGGATAAAGGCTCCCAGAGCGTGATACTAGGTGCAACTGATTGGAGACCCTGCCTGACTTTTCATGTGGTTTTGGTGTTGCTGAATTAAAAGGCTGTTCTTCCATAAATTGATTTACTGTTGTTGTTTCTGGACAAATAAGATGTTATATGCAGGTGCAAGAATAGTTATTCTAGTAGTCCCTATTCATCTGCAAAAATGCTACTGGAGGTTCATTTGGGATTGGAAGATTGACATGGAGAACAGAGTTTGTCAACCTTTCATTGCCTGCACACCATTTCCTCTACTCCCCACCACTGGAGTTCCAAATGTAATCATAGCAATTCTTGGAGCTGCAGGGTGGCAAAGCAACTGGGGGGGGGGGGCAATTTGGAGTACAAGAATGACAGGCACAAAAGAGTTGCCAACTTCCAAGTGGGGCCTAGATTTCTCCTGGAATTACAACATATTTCCAGGCTACAGAGATCAGTTCCCTTGGATAAAAATGGCAGCGAGTGGACTCTATGACATGACAGCCTGCTGAGGTCTTCCTTCATCCCAAACAGGCCCTAGCAGGCTCCACCCAAGTCTCCAGGACAGCTCTTTTGTCTTTTTCTCATCCATTGATCTAATGTATCTCTGTGTAAGTATAATGGCTAATTTTACTCTCAGTAGTTGAAGAGAGGGTAAGACTGCAATTAACTTTTTTCTTTCTGAGAGAAGATTGTGTAGATTAGAAGCTCTGACTGCTGGATCTCTGTGGTAGAGAAAGGGAGCCTCTCTTCTCATTTTTTGAAATATGTTACAGTAGAATAGACATAGAAATCTGTATCAGTGTCATCCTGAAAAATTTCCACCACAGAAAAGCAATAAATGTTATATTGATTCTAGTTACATGCATCATCAGATGAGAGATCTGCTCTGAAACATTTTGCTTTCTATCAGGAAACTTCTGATCTTGGATCAACCAGGATTGGCTTTTCCAGTTCTCTGAACTGTTCCACATTTTTCTTTTGTAGGCCTGCCTGCTTGCTCTTGAAGAGAAACTCTCTGTGAAGCTATGTACTTAAAGGATCATTTATTTATTATTTAGAACATTTTAATATCGCCTCTCCTGGGAACACGCTATGAATCTTTGGGCCAGCTTTCTACTTCCCAGTTGTTTCTCCTCAGATGATGTGATTAGATCTGCTTCAGCTCATTCCTGAGTTTTTTTGGCAGTAGCTTCTGGAATGACCTTCCTGAGAAAGTGAGGAAAGCCCTTGACCCTGGCAGTGTTCAGGATATACTGCAAAGTAGTTTTGTTCAGAAGTGCATTTGAGGGAGACTAAGATTTCTCTTACAATGGCAGTTGTGTTTAATGTTTTAAAAAATCCATTATGGTTTTAAACGATGTTGATGGACTGCGCTCAGATTCACCTGCTTCTTGTTTGTGAGCTGCTTTCAGTCCCTTTTTGAGGAGAAAGGCAGGCTGTAAATATTTTAATAAATAAAGTTAGTACCCTTTTTGGGTTTCATAAAACACTGAGATGTAATACCTTTTGTTCCTTACAGGCAAGTTTCTCATCTTACATGTGTCAAAATGTTATAAGAGATTAAACTGTGGAATTGATGAAGATGGTTGGCATATTCTTTAAGGTACAGAAAACTGAATTGCATTTAATCATGCCATTGTTTTGGATGTGTGTCCTCATCGATATAAGAATGCATATTTTAAACAAGGATTAATTGTTTTTGTGTGTATCTGAGGAACTGTGCATGTACACAGTGCATTTTGTGTGTATCTGAGGAACTGTGCATGTACACAAAACCTCCTTGAATAAAACTTTGTTGGTCTTAAAGGTGTCACTGGACTCTAACTTTGTTATTCTGTTCATCATTTATTTATCTCTGTTACTTAATGGACACTTCCTGCTTCTAGTGAAGCCTTTTTGTAATGGCTACCCATAAGCAGGATATGCTACACTGAAATGAGGGCTAACATATGGGGTTTAAGTCTTTGTGTGTTCATCTTAACAACACTTCATTGCTCACCCTATAGAAATCAGCAGTGTGGAATCTGATGCATGTCTCACTAGGATAAGAAAAGCAATTTAAGATGCAAACAAGGGAATAGTTTGGCTCTATCTTTAGTGTCAGCGTCCTTAATAAAGTGACAGCTTGATGGCTGGATTCCAGTTACTGCAGATGTGATCCTGCCCTGGACCTCAGAAATGACACTGCACACATTTAAAGTACAATGTGTGCTTAGGAGAAGCCAGATGCCCGCAGTGCTTTCCGCTAAGTGGTCAGCATTCTTTTCCTGGACAAGACCTTTGAGCATATTGTGGCTGTACAACTTTAAGTGGTTTTGGAGGAAATGATTAAATCGGCCCATTTCAGTTCAGATCCAGGCCTGGGCTTGGGTCAGAAACAGACTTAGTCACCTGGAATAACTGTCTTTGTCAGGAGCATGACACAGGTTGTGAATCCCTGCTCATTCTTCTGGTCTTCTTGGCACCTTTCACAGTGGCTGGCTGAGTACCATCCAAGTGAGGGCTTCTCTTTCTGCCTGGCTTCCTACTTTCAGAATGTATTGCTTTGGGGATTGTTACTTGGCCCTGTGGCATTTATGTTTTGGGATCTCAAAGGGGTTGATCTGGTTGCCCATGGTATTTAAAAAGTACATGACACAACGGGGAGAGATTGTTCTGGGGCTTGGAATGATTTTCACCAGGATGCAAGTGACACTCAGATCTACTTTACTTAAACAGCTAAGTCAGGTGAATTTGTGGAATTCCTAAATAAATGCTTGGAGAAGGTAATGGAATGAGTGAGGGCCGGTGTACTGAAGCTCGGTCTAGACAGAACTCAGAAACTGTTTGGTTAATTATAAAGCTGCTCAGGGGCTGAGCAGTCAGCCTGTCCTGGAAGGGGTTACACTCAGTGTTCCCTCTAAACTGATTTAGCGTGAGCTAGCTCATATATTTTTAGCCTCCAGCTCACACATTTTTGTCTTAGCTTAGTTAAAATGGCCCCACAGCACAATAATTTATGCAGTAGCTCACAACGTCAATGCTAGTAGCTCACAAAATAGAATTTTTGCTCACAAGACTCTGCAGCCTAGAGGGAACACTTGCCCTGTGGAAAAAAAACACGTATATGGCTGGATTCTAGCCTACAGCTGGAAGCTCCAGTCTCCTGCGCAGCCAGTGGTGCCTTTTATCAGCTTTATTCTTTGAAAGTAGAGATCTATCCGTAGTGATTAATTCTGTGTTCAAAGTCGGGTTAGATTACTGTTGTGCCCTTTATATAGAGTGCCCAAAAACTGCCTTTGAAGAGTGTCCAAAAACTTCATGCAGTCCCAAATATGGTGACCAAGTTGCTGCTGAGGTCTAGGGTACAGGGATTGTATCTCCCATGCATTCTATGCTGAAGTCTCTGCACTATATATCTGTTTCAAGGCATTATCCAAGTGCTGGTTCTTGCATTTAAGGCCCTAAATAATTTGGGGGCAGGGTATCTGAAGGATTGCCTGTTTCCATACTGTCCATCTCACTAGTTAAGGTCTTTATCTCTCCTCCTGGTGCATCCACCCATTGAAGTGAGCCAGGGTGATTTCTAAAGATGAGGCCTTCTCTGTGGTGGAATATCCTCCCCTTGAAGCTTATGTGGTACCAACATTATTGACTTTTAAGTACCAGTGCAAAATGCTTTTCTTCACTTGGGGTTTAAAGTGAATTTTATTTGCTTGCCATCCCCCCATTTCTATGTTGTTTGTTTTTCTGTCTGTTTTTGCACTGATTTTACATAGTTGCTGTTAAAAATACCAATAATGGCTCTTACTGTTGCTCTTTTTAGTTGGTCTCCATTTATTTTGCTATTTTCGCTGCTGTTCTTTTGTTTAGAGTTATATTTTTAGTGTTTTATGTTCCTAGCAGCATCAGGGAGATTCTAGAGCAGGGGTGGCCAAATTTGCTTAATGTAAAAGCCACGTAGAATAACGTCAGATGCTTGAGAGCCGCAAGACATGAACATATGAAGCTGCCTTACACTGAATCAGACCTTTAGTCCATCAAAGTCAATATTGCCTACTCAGACTGGCAGTGGCTCTCCAGGGCCTCAAGCTGAGGTTTTTCACACCTACTTGTCTGGACCCTTTTTAGTTGGAGATGCCGGAGATTGAACCTGGAACCTTCTGCTTACCAAGCAGATGCTTTACGACTGAGCCACTGTCCCTGCCTAACAAATATTATGCACATGTATTTATTAAAACTCTTAATACTTTCTTTGCACAGAAAGATAAAATACATATGTATGAACTTTACAACACAACCATGCTAGAAGGAGACTTTAAAACACACACACGTAAGATGGGAATAATAGTCCCCATAAGACCAGGATAGGTAAAGCTTAGGGAATTGTTTTTTGGCACCAGTGGGAGAAGGAAACACACATACCATATAAATTACTGACCACAGTTTGCATAATTAAGCACCTCTCTCTGCCTTGACACTAAGGTTAGTAAATACAGCTCCTACAAGAGCTATGAAACTAAGGGGGGACCCTGAGCTGCCCTCTTTAATTTGTTCCAGCGGCTCCCTCGGCTCTTGCACCCTCTTTCCCTGCTCTCTGGGCAACTTCTGTGGTGGTGGAGAAGAGCTTGCAAGCCTACCTATTTTCCCCTCCTTCACACATTGCGGAAATAGTGATCCACCTATGGATCAGCTCTCAGAGGCTGACTGAGGTCCGAATGCTAAGTACGCCTTCATTAAGTTCCTCTTTAACCTTCAAGAGCCACACAATATTTGTGAAAGAACCAGATGTGGCTCCTGAGCCACAGTTTGGCTACTCTTGGTCTACAGAGTAGGATTTAAACCTTTTAAATAGACCTGATACAGTAGCATTAAACCTGCAAAAATATATCATGTCCACACCATAATTGAGTCTTTAGTTCTGTTTAGAAGGTATGGGGCATTTAGTGAGCTTCCACACTTCTTTGAACCCCCTTTCCTGCACATTCTCTCTTTTCTTTTTTGATTGATTTTAAGTCCTTTCCTTTGTGGACGAAGGCCCACTTTTTGGAATAGCATTCCAGCTGCATCAGAACTAATTAGGATTGTTCATAATCAGAGTCTGAAACCTGGTTTTGGAATTGGTTTGCAGGTTCTAAAAGTTTCACTTATGCTTGAGTAGTTTTAAATTGTACTCAGCTGTCAGGAAGTAGTCATGTCCTGTGTAACTGGCATCAGTTATATTTAGAGGAGAGGTTAAGCACCTCAGACTTGGTGAGTTTGGTGATCAAGTCCAAACACTGCATATGAAATGCTTGTCTGATGCTTGCAAATTGCTCGCATGTTTTTAAAGCTCTTAATGAAAGCAGTGTTGCAGGAAACACAATGATCCATTTTTTGACAAGCAATTAGTAGCATACACAGCTATTAACTAGGAAAAAATGGGGAAGTATAAGTAGTGCTGGGTACTAAGCCCCGTTTGTTAGAACTGTGCTTGTTTGTTAAAAACTCTGCCAAATGTCTTTTCTTGCGCATTTTCATGTAGTCATGCTTTGAAACCTTGAGGACTAGAATCTTGATTATTTTTAACATAGGAAAACAGAGAGGGGTTTTTTTCAAGGTTAGCTTCTAGATCATTCCCATGGATGTGCTCACATAGGACAATATAAGTTGCTCCAAAAGGGTATTTAAGCAATATTTTTAACATTGGACTAACAGGGTCTGTTCTTAATAAAAAATGTCATATTGTTTATTAGCAAAAATGCCAGCTCTTGAATTATCAAAGCATTAGTTTTGTACTGTTTTTTCTCTCCTAATAATCCTTAGGAACATTGGGTCGAGGTGCAGAATACACTGTTGTGCTGCTAATGAGAAGCATACTTCTGATGTTGAAATCTCGGGAGCCTGGGTGCCTCTAATTGGGTCTGCTATTTTTAAACTGTCTTGCAGATTTCCTTATGTGATACATTAAATTTAGGTAGTTAAGGATTGAGCCTGTAAGATGCTGATGATCTGACATCTGGTGAACAAGAAATGCTGTGGAGAATATAGGAAAGCCTTAGGCTGCTAATAGGATGCACACTTACTAGAGAGCAATTTCCATTGACCGGTATGGTACTCCGATCTGGGATTTTTTAGAAATCCTGAAATTTTTCAGGTCCTCTAGACCAGAACTGAAAATACTGGTAAAAAAAAACCAGACCAATCCTGGGCCTGGCGTGATTTCTCATGCAGCCCTGTTTAAACTGAACTGCAGGAGAAGGAAGCACAGAGCTGTGCCAGTGGAGAGCAGTTGGCTCCCCATGGGCACAGTTGATTCTGGGCAGCAGAAGAAGGGAGAGGGGTGCCGCAGGGAGCTTTCAACTCCACACCAACCCAACTGATCTTGGGCTGGTCCAGCTTAAACCAGGCTGCAAGAGAAACCAGCTACAGCCAAGGTGGCCAGAGCTCTCAACTCCCTGCCACCCCAGCTGATCCTTGGGCTGACTCCTTCAGCCTGCCCAACTAACAGCTGAGAAGTGGGAGCCTCGCTGCTGTTTTCAGATCTTCCTGACATTTCTGAATATATCTTGGGATTTCCCCCCAGTTTTCCTGAGAAAACCCAGATACATTTGGGAAGCTGAAATATACCCAAAAAATACTGATAAGGTATTTTTTTCTGGCTCAAGCAGATCCAAATGCCCACCCCAGATGCCACACATATCCCTCAGTTGTCATCCTGCCTTCACTCCCAAATTCTATTATGCTCCTATCAGCATTACCCTGAGTGTTTACACAATCATCCCTTTGAACTGACTTGTCCTGAACCAGAACTCCCCCCAGCTCTTAGAAGCCAAAGCAGCTTATGAAGCCAAAGCAGCCATTCACATCAGTGACATTTGTAATAAGCAGCAGTAAAAAGTACCAATGAAAACTGACTAATCTGCCAAACCAGTGACTAGAATTACTTCACCAGTACTCCCAGCACTTCAGCAGTTCCAAAGCATCAGTTACCAAACATCAGTGAAATGATGAAAGCTGAGAACAGAGCTACAGAGAAGATGGCAAAGTGCATGCCTCCTGGCCTGACAGCAACTGCTTGCTGATAATGAAGATGAGTAGTTGCAGGATTGCTTCTGATTAATGGGTTGCAAGCATGACCCTTAGGCACTAGTCCAGCCTCAAGATTACATCAGCATGTATCAATGTATGCATAGTGGTGGGCTCAATGCTAGGACCTGGAGCCAGCCTTCCTGCTGTGGCCAAGCTGAGTGACAGAAACACAAACTCAGTGGGCTACTGGGGGCCTATTATGGATGAGAGCAGAAGGGGATGACGTTTATTGAGATTGATTGGTGTTGGCAATGACAGTGAGGCTGGAAAAACCTTGCTCTGCTAGGTAGACATGATTTTCGCAGCCAGGGGAGAAAATATGGGATCTCTTTGATGTACTGGCACCTTTTTGCTGGCTTATTGAGGCTCAGGCTGCTGAATTCAAGACACAGAGTTTTTTACACATGTGGGAGGGAGACTTTTTTACACATGTGGGAGGGAGAACTGAAAAGGCGCTATTCTCTGTGTGTGTGTGTGATTGGGTGGGGGGGAGCATGACCATGCAGAGGACATTGTTTTCATACATCTGTTTGAATCTTCCATGGGGAAGAGATATCAGATGGTTCAGGAATGGTAAGTTACAAGTGAGGGTAGTAATCTTTCTCTGTTTCATTTCTTTTATTAGTCTGTGCTGTAGTTCTATAGCCTGTATACTTTCTAGATTTATACCAGTAGAATAAAGTTTGTCTTTAAGAGATAAGCAAATTGCCGTGATTGCTACCTGTATGCCTCACTATGGTTAATGTTACCGAAACAGCTCCTCCTGGTGTGATGCTCCTGGCACCAGCAGCTGGTGTGATGCTCTTCTTGGCATCAAACTGGTGAAGGGGCAAAGGTGAGATGGAGGTGGTAGCTACCAAAGGGAAAGGTCCCAAAACTCTCTCTATCTCTCGAGAGAGAGTTAAGGTACAGCGAGGGATCGCTATAGTTTTGGGCACCACAATTTAAGAAGTATATAGACAAGCTGGAATGTGTCCAGAGGAGGGCAGTGAAGATGGCTTTTCTGTTTGTTTATATTTTTGTTAGGACATGTGACATGATCTTCATGTTTTGAGAAGGTTCTGTTCCTTCCCTAAGAAACCAGCTGGAAAGGTCTACAAATGCTTTCCTAACCATGCAGAGTTACACCCTTCTAAGTCCATTAAAGTTAATGTACTTAGAAGTGTTGAACTCTGTATAAGATTGCATTGTAATTGCAGTGTGGGTTTGTCTGCTGTAGGAGGTCTCTTGGGGAGTTTTTTGCTTCTGCATACTAACAAAATTGCTCCTCGGGAAATGGAGATGACTGTTATTTCTTTCCAGAATAATAAGCACAGCATCATGTTCCTTGTTGACTGACAAACTGCTCTTCTGTTTTTTAAAATTACTTTTGTTTCTGCTCACATTCATTAATTTGATCAAATATTAATCAGCCCATGGAAACAGCTCCGAGTATCAGCAAACAATGGTTGAAATCCAGATTGCTTGCTTTGATCTGCTGGGACCAGAGTGGCTTTCAAGTGCAATTCTGGTGGTTTGCTTTCAATCATATTTTATATAAATTATCGCACTTATCTTTTCAGGTTTATATAAAACTGAGTTGAACCTGAAAACCCTACTAGAGCAGAAGGTAAATTAAGGCAATATGGCCAAAGCCGTGTTTCTGTTCTGTAATTTCATAATTACATAGCGGAAGTGCAGCTTATTATTCACTTGAGAATTTCATTTCTCATTGAAAACAACCAGTGGAAGAACATTAAAACTGCAGCTGTCCAGTGTTGTCTTACCCTGAGACCAGGTCATGGTAATTAGGCAACCACAGCTTTCTCTTCCCATTTGGTTCCCTTGGTCTTAAAATTCTGATGTGGACTGAAAACACTGAAAGTATGAGGAAATGTGGCTATTGTGGAATGAAGGATTTTTTAAAAGTATGTATTTTGCCATTTTTTCTCAGATACTACTTTGCTGCCATGTGAATACCACCAGTGCATTGTTCTTTCCTGATAAAAATAAGGGATTCTTTAAACGGAAAATTTGAGTTTGTGTGTGTGTATGTTTTAACAGCCACTTCTGACTTATGGTGACTCTATGAATTCATGTCCTCCAAAATGTCTTATTGTTAGCAACCTTGTTCAGATCTTGCAAACTGTAAGACATGGCTTCTTTTATTGAGTCAATTCATCTCATGTTGAGTTCTCCCTCTTTTCCTACTGCCTTCAGCTTTTCCTAGCATTATTCTCTTTTCCAATGACTCCTGCCTTCTCTTAATGTGACCAAAGTACAATAAATAGCCTCAGTGTCTTCATTTTAGCTTCTAGGAAGAATTCAGGTGTGATTTGATTTAGAACCCACTTATTTGTCTTTTTGGTGGTCCGCGGTGTCTGTAAAAATCTCCTCCACCACCACATTTCAAAGAAATCCACTTTCTTCTTGTCAGCCTTCTTCATTGTCTAACTTTCTCATGCAAATATAGTTATGTAGTAATGGGTAATACTGTGGTATGAATCATCTTGATCTTGGTCCCCAGTGACATACAGTATATACTTACCCTTATGACTCTTTTCTGGCTCCTTTGTGGCTGCCCTTCCATTCTCAGTTTCTTCTTATTTCTTGGGTGCAGTTTCACTGTTGTTGTTGATGGAACCGAGGAATAGAAAACCTTGAACAGTTTTGATGTCTTCATTGTCATCCTTAAAGCTGTGTAATTCCCCAGTAGACATTACTTTTGTCTTCTTGATGTTCAGCTATAATTCTACTTTGGCACTTTCTTCATCAGTAATTGGTTCAAGTCTTTACTGTTTTCTACCAGTAATGTGGTATCATATGCATATCTCAAATTGTTAACTTTTCCCACCAGCAGTAGATTTTCTGGGCTTATGGCCATGATCTTGGCATTGTGAGACCTGACATTTCGCCAGCAACTGTGACTGGCATCCTCAGAGGTATAACCCAGAGAACTGGAATTCTCTCAGGTGAGAGAATTTTCATTACACCATCATCTCAATCTAATCCAGTTTTCGTTATTATATGTTCTTCATATCAGTTGAAGCCACAGAGAGATAAACTACCTCTTTGCCAGACACCTTTGCCAATTGGAAACCATTCTGTTTCTCCATATTGTTGTAACAGTAAACCTTTTATCCAAAGCACAAGTTGCACATCAAACAGATATTGCTGGACACCCATTTATTAAAAAGCAACCATAGCTTTTCATGATCCACACAGTCAAAAGCTTTGCTGTAATCTATGAAACACAAAATGATTTTCTTCTGAAATTCTTTTATATGCTCCAGTAACCAATGTAAATTTGCTTGGGTTCTTAGAGGTCTAATAATAGCCCTAGGGAAGAAAGGATATACAAAAGGGATTAAGGGCTTGCAAAATTCCCAGCTCTTGTAGAATGTAAGGCTTACATCTCTTTAACAATGTCATCCTAAACAGACTCCCACTCAATGAGGCTTACTCCCAGGAAAGTGTTTGTAGGACTGCACTGTAGCAAAATAAAGAACTAAATCCATCTAGCTGTGATGTACAAATTGGTACAGCAGTGTTTCTTTAAGGTCTAAAGCTCTTTCGGCATTATTGTTAGAGTAGAGAGGGTTCAGCACACATCACTGAAAAGAAGAGACCCCAGTACATTTTTTAAATTCAAACAATTCAGATATTTAAAAATAGACTCTCCTGAAAGAACTATTGCTGATTAGAACACAAGGAGAGGTCCTAATATTTCTCCTTTAGCAAGCCATCTGAAGCTACTCAATTCTGCTTCCTGTTGACAAGATGAATGTATAGAGTACTGCAGAACTAATACGGTATGTGCCATCTTTTTTGGAAATTCTGCGCCAATCTGTACATTATCACAGAAATCCACAAAGTGGAAAGGGGCCAGGGCTGGATGCATTAACTCTCTGGGTTTCCTTGTTGGCACAGTGTATTGCCCCAGTTGGGGGGCTCCCTACAGTGACCTTGATATAGCCAACCTCCTGTATCACATTGCTAGAAGAGAATCTACAGTTTTAAACAAAGAGAAGAGGAATAGTTTAAAGCAGGGGTGTCGGAACTCATTTGTTATGAGGGTCAGATCTGACATAAATGAGACCTTGTTGGGCCGGGCCATGTTGGGTTGGGCCAGGTCATGTCGGCCCAGGCCATGTGTGTACCTTATTTAAGATAATGTAGCAGAGATAGAAGCTTTATAAAGAACACAAACATAATTACACACACACACACATTTATTAAAAACCCAACAACCTTAAAACATGTTTAAAACGTTAGCACGCATTGATCTTAAAGGTACTTTCTTTGCATTTCTCCCATGGGATCCAAGAAACTGGGCAAAAGAAGCTGTGACTCTTTCCTTCCTTCCCCAGGGGATGGGGGAGGAAGAGCCTCAGTCAATAGAAGGGAGAGAGGCTTGGCTCAGTAGCTCTTCTGTGCAATTGAGAGACTCTGAAAAAACAAGCTCTACCTTCCTCCCTTTCTTCCCAAGGGAGGAGCCTCAGCCAAGGGAGAAAATAGAGGTTTTGCTCTGAGGTTCATGTGCAACTGAGCAAGCCTTGCAAAGCAAGCTGTTATGTAGAAGGAAGCAAGAGATAGGGAGAAGGAAGCAGATGACAGCCAGTTGCTTAGGGCCTGATAGGAGTCCTCTGGGGGCCTGATTTGGCCCCTGGGCCACATGTTTGATGCCCCGGCTTAAAGTTTTAAAGTCTTAAAGGTATTTTAATAAATATGATTCACATTGTGAACTTTTTTTTCATATTAACTGAAAGTTTCTGGATTAGTTGCTGCTAAATTGTCTGCTGGTTCTTTCAAATATAGCTTAATTCCCTGGTTGTACTGGTGGTGTTGATGCTGTAAATGTGTGGCAAGATCCTGCCTTGTTCTTGAAGCAGCTGAATGAATACATGCATTTCATGGCTCTCATCCATCTAAATGTTGCACTGATTCACACATTACAAAGCCCTCTTGGCTTCTATAAGGACAGATGATCTGGCTGGGAGTTCCCCCAGTGGTGTATGATTCAGATTTGGACTGTAATTTGCAGGGAGAGGGAGCTCTAACCTTCCCTTGCCATTTTTCTGTCCCAGGGAGCAGCTATTTGCCCCATTGGGAGGAGTAGCCATCAGCACGTGTACATTTCCTTTGTGAGGCAAACACTGGTTCACTTGGGACATTTCAGGTTGTGAAAAGGGCAGGGGAGGGAAGGCTAGAACCTCTTCTCCCCATGCAGATACTGATCCAAACTTAATTAAATTCTAAGCAACTGATCAAAAGACCTTGTATTAGCTTGTGAAGTCCAAATAATGGTTTTTGCAGTGGTTCAAGGGAGAGAGAAAAGAGGTGTTTTGGAGGTGGTGACTTAACATCTGGTGAATGGAGTAGGCTGGGGAATGAGAAGGCTGTTTTTGAAGTGTTCTGCAGGAGAGAGCTGCTTCCATTGTTGATAAACTTTCTGAAAAGGCAGACCTTGTTCGGTAGATTGAAGGACAAGCATACAGACAACGGGCAAAGCAGTATATTTAGAGACAAGCAGAATTATTCTCCCCCTCCAGGAAAAAACCCACAAAGGCTAAAAATATCTTGACAGTTTGTATGAAAAGCCATAATTCGGATAATATGTCCTGAGCCCTAAAAGGAATGAAGAAGGAAACATGGATATGAAAATTTGAAGTCCAGCAGTATGTTCTGTTCATAATTCTAATTAAATACGTTTGCAGAACATTTTCATTCTGTAAATTCTGATGCAAAGTCACATTACAATTTAGCAGTATTACTCTTATAATCTCTTATACAACTTTAGAAACTGTGTAGGAGATTATTACATTAAACAAAATATAGCAAACAAAACATGTTAGATGAGAAGGCTGAAATGAAACTACTGTTGATACCTTAACTCTGCCTGCTGGTGTGCAAGATACCTCACTACAACAAACATTACCAGTCTTAATAAAATCCATTTGACTTCCCAGAAAATTATTACATATGTTTGTTCAGAGTAGGATTCCTGCTTTCCTCTCAAATGTTCTTTTTAGGTAAATTGCTGGTAATCTGAATTCTACCAGCGCTTTGTTTTCGTATTGAATATTAACAAAGACACACGGAGAGAAGCAAGCTGAATGTTGTATCAAAGAATAAGTCTTGTTTAAATGTCTTTACTTTCTTATATGTTTCTTAAGAAAAGATGTTTTTGTTTAAAAACAAACGGTTCAGAGAATTTATCTTCATAATAATTGGTTTAAATCGCAATTCATCTGGGATTTTAAAAACTTATATATTCAGAATTTCTAGAAGAATGAAAACATCTTGCTTGCCAGAGTGGCATTTTCTTCATTTTGCATGACTCTACAGACTGGGAATTCATTCTGTTGCTTTCACTGGTGTAAGCAAGGCAGTTTATCCTGAAGAACTTTGAATTTAATAGCATTAATTAGAGTGGTAATTCACAACTTGTGTGCTAGAGCACATTCAGTTGGGTCCTCTGGGAACTACAGGGACTCTGAAAAAAGAGCCTCCTATACCCAGACACAAGAGGGAGCTGCTCAGTGTTTGTCCTGCAGGACTTGCTTTTGCCTTCTTGCAGTAAACATTCTCTTAAGTTGGGTGATTCTGCTCATTTTGTGCTGGATGTAATTGGCTAGATTCCCTACTCATTTGCATTTCACAGCTGCAACTCTCAGAAGCTGCCTGTTGCATTTCTGCATAAGCTTTGGGCTTGTTTCTTCAGATTGTCTGAAGCAGGGGTGGCCAAACTGTGGCTCAGGAGCCACATGTGGCTCTTTAACACATGTTGTGTGCCTCTTGAAATCCCCACCACCCCATCAGCCAGCTTGGAGAAGGCATTTCTCTCTTTAAATCATTTCTCCAAGCCAAGCCAGCTGGCAGCTTGGAGAATGCATTTAAGGTTAAATTTGTTTTCTTTCTACCTCTACCTCACCCCCCCCATCTATTTGCTTCCCTCTCTCCCTCTTTGCAGCTCTCAAACATTTGATGTTCATGTCTTGCGGCTCTCAAACATCTGACATTCATGTCTTGTGGCTCTCAGACATCTGGCATTCATGTCTTGTGGCTCTCAGACATCTGGCATTCATGTCTTGTGGCTCTCAGACATCTGGCATTCATGTCTTGTGGCTCTCAGACATCTGGCATTCATGTCTTGCAGCTCTTACATTAAGCAAGTTTGGCCACCCAGGTCTGGAGGCATGCTTAGAACAGCTGTGTTGGCAGAAGCACTGAGTGTGTATTATTCTGAGGACAGATGGGTCTTGCATTCAATGAGTAAAAATGAAATGTGCCTCTGGAGATGAAGTGTGCCTCACTTGTCTGAAATTTGGAAAGCACTGATGTAATATCAATCCTGAAAGAATTCTGCATTGCTGTTGGTTTTATTATGCTAAATCTTGGTAGGAACTGTACACTTTGTAGCTTTCTCTCTTTCTTTAAACATACCCTTTTCAAAACTGGAAAGTATATTTAAATTAAAAGTGTTCTATATGAAATGTTTTCCCCCAGTGGGTCAGTAATTCATATTGCAGAATAACAGCACAGAAATCAGTGGTCCTTAAATGTAGCAGGAGCACCATGGAAATTGCAGTACCAGGGTGTTCAGGACTCCGCAGCCACATGGTGGGGTGGCTTAGGGGCATCTGTCTCAGGTGAAGACACACAGAGTTAGCCCCACTCACACAGTCGCAGTCCTCTAAGGTTTCTAAATGTTGCTGCAGCACCATAAGATGAAATGCATTTATAGAAAATGTGCCCACTGTGTCTGCTATGTATTATCCCTTTGCAAAGACCTATTACTAACATGGTAGTAATGGGCAAACTTAATGGGGTATTAAAAATATATATCCTAGGGTGAATATCTGCAATCTTTTAAATGAAAATGATGGCAGACCTGAGGAAATTTTTTCAGGGTTTTTTTTTAACAGTTGAGGGGATACAATTTAAAAACATGAAAGCTGAAAACTTTGATACATTTTGTTCTTTTTAAAAAAAAATTTGCATACTGAATACTACAGAAGGGCACCACTGAATTCAAGCTTTCATGGTCTGATTGAAATTTCAAGCTGTAACCTCTTTTTTGAGTCTCCAGGGAAAGGAATAAATTCTCAGTATCAGGTGACAGGAGGAGCCCTGTGGCACAGAGTGGTAAGCTGCAATACTGCAGTCCAAGCTCTGCTCACAACCTGAGTTCGATCCCATTGGAAGCTGGGTTCAAGTAGCCAGCTCAAAGTTGACTCAGCCTTTCACCCTTCCAAGGTTGGTAAAATGAGTACCCAGCTTGCTCAAGGAAAAGTGTAGATGACTGGGGAAGGCAATGGCAAAGCACCCTGTAAAAAGTCTGCCGTAAAAACGTCATGATGCGACATCACTCCAGAATTGGAAACAACTGGTGCTTGCACAGGAGACTACCTTTATCTTTATCAGGTGACAGAACCAAGAAAATTAGCCACTTGGTTTTGGACTTCCTTGCTATTTTCTCTCTATGTACATCAGGCTCTGCCTTCAGCAGACAGATAGTATCCATACATTCACCAGGCTGTACACGTTGACCATGAGGCACCAGGCTTTAGCTCCCAGGTTTTGCTGTCTATATCTGAGCTTCAGGGAGCTGACAGTCCTAGCACAGAACACCTTAAATATGGCGGCCTCTTGGGGTGAAATTCACCCAGCAGGTCCTTTCAGCAGGTCTTTAGGAGAGGTGATGTGCTACTTCAAGTCCACTGGACTAACTCTAAGAGCATTTTGAAATTGACCTGGAAATTATCTGGTAACCAGTGGTTTGAGGTTAGCCACTGAGAGCAAGAATTATTCTATCTTGCAGTCTTCTTGTGAGTCGACACCTATGTTTTCCTAACATTATGCATGAATGTGTCAAGGGTTAGGTTCTAGTTCCTGAATCCTGTTACTCTTGAGACTGATACAAGGTTTGACAGAAGTGTACCGGGATAATTCAAGCCGTGATGTGTTCTTCCAAAGGATGGTACATAAATTTCTGTTTAATGTTCTCTTTAGTCTCATAATGAATACTGGTTCTTTTTTGTAGGCGTGCCTACTGCAGATGAATTGAGTTTGAATTAAAGTAATTAGAACATTGGGGTTGGGAGAAAATTAGGTTCATTAGGATCAGAATAAAGAGCAAATTAAAGAAAGCAAATTATACTTTTGCTGTGAATATCCTGTATCATTGGCCAACATCCAGTTTTCAGTAACATGTTTTCATATATCATTCTGATAAATATGAAATAGTTTTCTTCCAAGACCTGGTTTCTTAAAAATTTAAATTAGTTTCTGAGAGGAGTTGAAAAAACATATCTCTGAGAAAAATCTCTTTAGTATGTCTTATGGAATTATTAGGGAGGAAAATGTATAAGCTGGGGCATTTGTGTAGTACTTCTAGCATTTCTCCTCTGTTTAAGACTGTAATTTTGTTCAAGTAGGTGAAATAGCTTAAAAATGGTGTGTAAAATGCCTGCTGTTTGTAAACACATTTCAGCATAGTGTAGGCTTGCTGGAGATTTGGGCAGGGGGTGGAGCTAGGAGAGGGCAGGGTTTAAGGACCTCAGTGGGGGTATTTGCCATAGAGACCATTCTTCAAAGCAGCCATTTTCTCCATGGAAAATGATCTCTGTCATCTGGACAGTTGTAATTCTAGAAATCTCCAGGACTCACTTGAAAGTTAGAAAAACTAGCATGGTGTGGAATGAGAAGGCTCACCACAAGATTCAAATGGCTGCTTTTACATAAATGCAAAATCAAACCTTTCAGAAGGCATATTGAGAGAGCTCGTTTGCACTTTACATAGCTCATAATATTCCCAGGATAACTGTTGGTCCAGCAGGGGTAAAAATGTATGTGGTTTGAAGCATTCAGGGGCAATTGTCCTCCTTGGAGCCACTTTCCTGATTTGTAGTTCCACTTTACTGCAGTATATGTTTCTTGCATTTACCCAGAAACTACCAATTGGACAACAGAGACTTGCCCAGTGCCCTTGCTTGCCCAAATGCTTATTATTCCAGTATCAGAAGTCTAAATAATTATAGAGATTTTAATTTAAGATCAATCACAAACTGTTGCCTTATTTTTATCTGGGTTTATCGGGGGGGGGGGGGGGTTGGTCCACTCTCACTGCCCTCCAAGGCTGAATCGATACAAGTCCTATTTTGATAAAATCTTCTTTGTGTTTTACTTAGACTGCTTCTATAACTGTTCTCTGCCCTTTCTATAGTAGAGTGGCAGATTAGTTTGACAGGTTTCTAAATATAATCTTGCTAAAACCTACAGAAACTTTATTGTACCCCTGAGGCTGTCACCATAGTTGAACATAATTGCAGCTCACAGGGCGTGAGACGTGGTTAGGAGACAGAAGAGAAGCAGGTGTTTAAAATCAGTGTCTGTTTCAGATGCTTTAACTAAATGATTGTATCTTTTTTTTTTTTAGATGGGAAAATAAATCCGGCTTTAAGAAATGTCACATCACATCCAAAAGGATAACAACCCTTGTAAGTATAAAGATGTTCAGTGTAAACAGCTACGCAGTTAATGGAAATTTTACCGCCAAATGCAGCTTGCTTTGCAAATTGAAATTACATGGAGTTTGGCTGGAGTAAAAAATGTGTGGCTCTGGAAAATGATCTCACAGATCAGTGAGATAATTGGCATAAGTTGGTTCTGGGGTTCAGTTTCTGGCATCTTCTCGAGAACTAGGAAAAGCCTCTGCCTGAGGTCTTGGTCTGCAACATAAGATCCTGCTGGGTCAAACTAGTGGTTCATCTAGTCCAACATCTTGTTCTCACAGTGGCCAATGAGTTACTCTAGAGGGCTAAACAAACAGGATATAGAGCCTGAGGCTCCTCCCTGCTGCTGCCAAATGCACCTTAATTCAGAAGTTTGCTGCCTCTACAGATGGAGGTCTCCTACAGCAACATGGTTCATGTGGTTGCTGGATCTGTCCTTCATGAATTTGTCTAATTTTTAATTATTTTATTGTATCCTATTTTAACATCATGTATTTTAACTGTTGTTGGCCGCCCTGAGCCCGATAGCGGAGGACAGAATATAAATATAATTTGGTGTAGTGGTTAAGTGTGCGGACTCTTATCTGGGAGAACTGGGTTTGATTCTCCACTCCTTCATTTGCAGCTGCTGGAATGGCCTTAGGTTAGCCATAGTTATTGCAGGAGTTGTCCTTGAAAGGGCAACTGCTGTGAGAGCCCTCTCAGCCCCACCCACCTCACAGGGTGTCCGTTGTGGGGGAGAGAAGATATAGGAGATTGTAAGCAGCTCTGAGTTTCTGATTCAGAGAGAAGCGCAGGGTATAAATCTACAGTCGTCGTCGTCTTCTAAATAAAAAAATAAATAAAGGTAAAGTGTGCCGTTGAATCACAACTGATTCCAGCGACCCCACAAAGGTTCACCTCATGGGAGTTTTCAAGGCAAGGGATGAACAGAGATGGTTTATCATTTCCCTTTGCATAACAGCCCCTGTCAGCCTTTCCTCATAGGAAAGGCGCTCCAAACCCTTAATTATTTTGGTTGTCCTCCTTTGTACTTTTCCCAGCTTTGCAGTGTCGTTTTTGAGTTATGACTACCAGAATTGAACACAGTATTCCAAATGAAGCTGTATCATAGCTTTATATAATAAGGGTGTTACAGTTCTGGCTGTTTTGATTCCAGTCTCTTTCGTAATAATTCCTACCATGGAGTTTGCCTTTTTTACTGCTGTGGTGCACTGGTAGTAACAAATCTCTTCAGAAAAATTCTCACAATTCGAATTATGTTGTGATATTATGAACTGTGAGAACTTTTCTGAAGTTATTTGTTACTAAAAACAATAAGAGAGACAAATTGTATGATATAAACATTTAATCTTTATTGCATATTGTAAAAAAATCATAAGGTTTTACATAAATATTTGTTGGTTTTAGGAAAAATCTTTTAATCACAGTCTTTTATATAACTGTGATTATTCTTGTAACTTTTTGGCTTCGTGCATTACGTGGATCCAACCAGGTCTGAAACCTCACAGCATTTTCAGATGACTTTAAAATGGCAGAGGTGACTTTGTGGCAACTTCAAAGATGCTGTTATGATTTAGTTTGACCCTTTGAGTGGCCAACAACAGACAAGACGGTCTAACAGCATAAAAAAACTTTTTATCTTTTCTCATTGATGTAGAGGGGAACTGACTTGTCTTGTATGTTGATAGTTTTTTACTGGGACGTAAGTATCCTTTGAAACTAATGTCCTGTTGGTAGGTATTTTTCTCTTAGCTCTGTCGTTTAAAATCTTTTCAAACTTCCCAGTAGTAAAATGAACACTTAAAATGCAGATGGGTTGAAACCTAATTCAGAGAAAGCTAGTGTGGTGTACTGGTTAGGAGTGTCAGCCAGTATCTGGGAGACCCAGGTTTGAATCTTTATTTGTGACATGGAAGTTCACTGAGTGACTGTGCCAGTCATGATCTCTCAGCCTAACTTGTCTCACAGGGTTATTGTAAAGATAAAGGGGAGAGGAGAAGAATGCTGTAAACTGCTTTGAGGGGGTACAAATGAATTAATTAGTGGGGGTACGAATGAATTAAATAAATAAATAAATAAAATTATGGGTTTTTTTCTTTAGCATGCTGATATATTAAGGGCTGCAAGCAAAGACACTCCTCTGTGCTGTGATGCTTCGCCAGGACATTGCTGTGATCAACCTGTGAGAAGAGGCACCTTCTCCATGACAACATGTCAGCAAAAGAACAGAGCCCCCGTCATGGTGCAAAATCCCGTAGTGTGCAGCGGGCCTCGACAATTGATGTTACCTCTGACATGCTTGCTTTGTCTTTGGCCGGTAAGCATATCTTCTCTATCAGGGCCCTCATATTTATATTTAATTCTTTGTGTGTTGAAATTCCAGTCTTTTAGATACAACTTTCCCCGTAAGACTGGTGATGTGGCTATGTATTGGAAGCATAAAGCATTTTTTCCCGTCTGAGCCCTAAGGAGCAACTAAGATGATAGGGCAATGTGGGAAAAGCACTTGAGGGCAGGACAAACAGCAGCAACTTTTGTTAAACCTCTCCATGTGTTTCCTTAAGACAGGGGTAGCCAAACTATGGCTTGGGAGCCACATGTGGCTCTTTCACACATATTGTATGGCATTTCTCTCTTTAAATCACTTCTCCAAACAAGCCAACCAGTAGCTTGGACAATACATTCAAAATTAAAGTTGTTTTCTTTCCACTTCTCCCTCCATCCCCCCATCTATTTGCTATTGTTGTTAGCCGCCCTGAGCCGCTTATGCGGGGAGGGCGGGATACAAATAAAATTATTATTATTATTATTAATTCCTTGCAGCTCTGAAACATCTGATGTCCATGACTTGTGGCTCTCAAACTTCTGATGTTTATTCTATGTGGCTCTTTCATTAGGCAAGTTTGGCCACTCCCGCCTTAAGACTTTTTACTGAAGAATAGAGTATCAAAGTTGTAGGTTTTAAATATTGCCTTTTAATTTAAACAGATTATTTTATGCAGATTCCGTGCTTGCACACAGTCAGTGGGATTTTTGACCTCCCTCTGCTTTGAACATTAAATTGCCTCTGGCACTTTTCAAAAGCAGTCCAGACTTCTACATCCCAAATAGTAAGCCCATGTCTCTTTTCAAAGTCCTAACTACTATACAGAACAAGTTGCATGGGAGTGCTTCTAATTGTATATTTTTGCATGCATTTAAAACAAATAGAGTCATTTGAATTTTCCAAAAAGGGGTATGGAAAAGAAACATCGCTCTTTCAAATGACAGCTTAGTTCGGTTTTAATAAAAGCAATGTGACTTGATTTCTGTGCTTTGTAGGAAATATTCAAGATCCAGATGAGCCAATTTTAGAATTTAGTTTAGGTAAGTGTTGTAGCTTTTGTTCTTAATTCCTGTTTAATGTATTGATTATTTTTATATGGTCATTGTACATAAATAGTTCTTTCTTAAACATGATAGTCTAGTTTGTTTCCCACAAACTAGGATCACTTGGCACGCTATGGTTAATGCTGTAACAGATGAACCGTTGTCTGATTCAGCAGGTGCATTTTACGATGTTGAGTTAAGGATACATACTCAAGATTGCTTAACTTTGTTAACTTAACTTAATTATCATATGGCAGTGTGTGTAGTATAACTAGGAGATTGTAAGATTGTCTGGCGACTGAAAGTTCTAGCTCTTTTAATATTATGCACCACTAGGTGGTGAGCTAGGCTTATTTAAATGTTAATAGATCCTGAATTTAAAACAAACAACCATAACAAAAAGTAGACTGCACAAAACTGATGCCGTTTAATCCATGATTTGGGCGCATGAGTCATAAAAGAATTTAGTCAACTTCTAATTGGGATGAAAACATCTTTTTATTTCCACTCAGCCAGATAACATAGTTCTTTCCAAATGAGGGAAGCAAAAGTGATGTTTTGGGGGACTAAATTTCAGCTGCACTCGTTTTCTGCAAATTGACTTTGAAAGAGCGCTGTGATTGAACAGAGTGATCTGGCCTGTCCTGGAATTGTTATCACTTTAATTGATCTCACAAATAAATTTACTTGTTACTATTGCCTCAGCTAACTTGGCTACCACGTGTGATTTGTGGCAGCTTGACAGCCTGAAAGATAAGGCACAACCTTTCTCAGTTCGTTTAAAAAAAAAACCCTGCTGGGTTACCAGACAGTAATTCTTATTTGTCTCCAACCACCAGGCCAGTGGCTGCTTACAAGCCTAGCTTTGAAAAAAATAATCACCACTGTGTAAAGATGGTCGACCTTCCCTCCATCCTTGCCAAACAGTGGATGACTGGGGGATTGTGTTTGGGCTGAGTACATTGCATTATAGCTGACCTCTTTCAATACTTAGATGGGGAAGCACTCCTATTTGTGAATATTTTGTTTTCTGTGGGCTAGTCTGCTGTGGGAAGAACAGAGTTGTGTGGTACATTAAAACATTGTGCCAGGGATCTTCATGCACTGGAGCCTACTTTTCTAGATTCATATTGTATTATTTTTAACAAGACAAAGATTGTCCATGAGCAAGATGTTAGGAAAGCGAAAGGCAGGCAGATTTGGGTTTTCTTTGTTCTTTGACATTGTGTTTGCATCAGAGTGCCTCAACATGTTATTAAGAATTACGTTCTTGGTTTCCTGTAGCTTGCAGTGAGCTGCTAACTCCGTCGCTAGATAGAAAGCCAAATAGTTTTGTAGCAGTGAGTGTAACCACACCTCCTCAGGCATTCTGGACAAAACATGCTCAGACAGAAATTATTGAGGTAAGTGAATGCGAATGCATATCTTATGGGTGAAGGATCTGTAAAAGTGGTTCATTTCTGTTGATTCCAAGTTGCCTCTCTTAACTTTCTTGTGTGCGTGTTTTCTTTTAAATTGCAGGGAACAAGCAATCCAATCTTTCTAAGCAGTATTGCCTTTTTTCAAGACTCTCTTATTAACCAGATGACACAAATAAAACTTTCTGTATACGATGTTAAAGATAGATCTCAGGGAACTGTAAGTCCTGTTATCCTCTGTCATTCACGTTCTTCAAAATTCTGTGTTACTTGGGGTGGTGGTGTTGGCCCTTGAGTAGCCTGCTTTGTGGGCCAGCAGTCAGTCTCTCTAACAGATTAAATGCTAAGACTGGTAGGCATATAAAATAAGTCAAATTTTAGGGTTCTCTTCATTCCCCTAATTACTCCTACACCACCATAGAAAAATGTACAGAAAGGAGTTTTGAAGAGTGGAGGGGTGGGGAAGCTCATGTTGACTTCTAAAGAACAATTATTTATGTTTAAAGAATTCTTTATAGCCCTGTGTGTGTGATACAGAAGTTCTCAAACTGTGGGTAAAGGGAGGGGAAATCAGCTTGCTGAAGTTCCCCAGAACACAGAGAATTTTACAAATTAGAGGGATTTGTTCCCTGCTGTGATTCTTCTTGGGTCCCCCAGCTTTTCTATATTGAGGTTATATTTATTTATTTAATTTATATTCCACCCTTCCCAAAATGGGCTCAGGGTGGGTAATGTCAAGATTACATAACATTAAAAACCAGTTAATATATAAGCATTAAAACATAAAATAGGTAAACAATTAAACATTTAAAAGATGGTGACAAGGGAAAGGGAAATCAGAATGGATTTTGTGTGAGAGAGTGATTGTGTTTGGGAAGGTATGCAGACAAAGATACTCTGGTGTCAAATGTTATCTTGAAGCCTTAGAGCTGGTTTATAAATAGAAAAGTGAGTATTGTATGTTAAATGTCCTCTGTACTGACAATACTTATTTCCCCCCTAGATGTATTTATTGGGTTCTGTGATGTTTACTGTAAAGGACCTACTTCAGGAGAGGAACCATCGGTTGCACTTAACACTAAGGTTCGTACTTAGTTTGTGCCTGTTTCAGGAAAGCTAGGACATTATATTGCACAGCCAATCACTGGTATCCCAGTCTAAGTATTTTTTTTTTTGAATTTTTGTTACAAAAGTAAGGTGTGTACCAGGGTTTAAGATTAGAAGTGCTTAGAAAGTTAATGTACAGAAGTGTTTTAGTTTTAACAAAACTAAAATATTGTAATTTCAAAGACTCTTCTGGTGGTGGAAAGTACCATCAAAAGTTGCAGGTGATTTGTGATGACCCTGTAGGGTTTTCAAGATAAAAGATGAACAAGGATGGGTTTGCCATTGCCTTCCTCTGGTAACAACCCTGTACCTTTTTGGTGGTTTTCCATCTAAGTATGGCTGACCCTGTTAGGCTTTCAAGGTCTGATGAGATTGGGCTAGCTTGGGCAATCTGGGTCACGGCAAGACTCCACCACCCTCAATGAATCTATACACTGTATGCAATTATTCATGTTTATTATTTATACAGCTGTTTAAATACGGTTGCAATAATGCAAATGAAGATGGATAGATTTCTTTAATGGTCAGTAAACTTTTAAAGAGGTTTTTCAACACTTTAAATTTGTTTTTTGCCTCTGATCAAATAGAACATTTACAGTGTAATCCTAAAGAGAGTTACTCCAGTGTAAGCCTATTCATTTCAATGGGCTTAGAACGGAGTAACTTTCTTTAGGATTGCACTGTTAAGCTCCTCTTGCATCATCCCAGACTGATGCTTTTGCAATACTGTTTGGTGAAAGAAAAAGATACCTGCAAGGCACTGTAATAGCTTCAGAAGACATCAGAAATAAATTTCAAATTTGTATGGAGATTAGCTTGGATGCAGACTTCTGAGCTCTGCTCAGCATTCTCCCATTGTACATCGATTAAAAATGTATATATAGAATATATATTGCAATGCTTCATAGAAATGAAGAAGAAATTTCAGCTGACAAAATGGGTTATATACTTGTACCATCAGAGTCTGTCTTTCTCTGTAAACCATTATCACATTTTATTATAGTATTTTAATTTTGGCTTATGCCTTTGCCTTCTCACATTCTCTACTCCAAACTGAAACTCAGTTTTAGCACATGTAAGAACATAAGAGAAGCCATGTTGGATCAGGCCAGTGGCCCATCCAGTCCAACACTCTGTGTCACGCAGTGTCCAAAAATATATATATATATTTGTGAGAAAGGGAGAAAAGTACTTATTTCTCTACCTTCTCCATCCCATGCATAATCTTGTAAACCTCTATCATGTCACCCCGCAGTCGACGTTTCTCCAAGCTAAAGAGCCCTAAGCGTTTTAATCTTTCTTCATAGGGAAAGTGTTCCAGTCCTTTAATCATTCTAGTTGCCCTTTTCTTCACTTTTTCCAATGCTATAATATCCTTTTTGAGGTGCGGTGACCAGAATTGCAAACAGTATTCCAAATGATTTATACAGAGGCATTATGATACTGGCTGATTTGTTTTCAATTCCCTTCCTAATAATTCCCAGGATGGCGTTGGCCTTTTTTATTGCAATCGCACACTGTCTTGACATTTTCAGTGTGTTATCTACCACGACCCCAAGATTTCTCTCTTGGTCAGTCTCTGCCAGTTCACACCCCATCAACTTGTATTTGTAGCTGGGATTCTTGGCCCCAATGTGCATTACTTTGCGCTTGGCCACATTGAACCTCATCTGCCACGTTGACTCCCACTCACCCAGCCTCAACAGATCCCTTTGGAGTTTCTCACAATCCTCTCTGGTTCTCACCACCTTGAACAATTTAGTGTCATCTGCAAACTTGGCCACTTCACTGCTTGCTCCCAACTCCAAATCATTTATGAACAAGTTAAAGAGCATGGACCCAGTACTGAGCCCTGCGGCACTCCACTGCTTACCATCCTCCACTGTATCTATCCCCTGCTACCTCTTTCTTGTTCTTTCCTCCCTTTGTAGTCTCTCTTCGAACATGTACATTATATTGTAAAGTCCTTGCAGCAGGGATTTGTATTTTGTGCCTATATTAATTGTGAAGTACCATGCACAAGTATAATATTATAGTCAGTCCAAGGATTTTAATAGAAACATGTATCTGTGTAGAGAAATTTTCCTTATGAATGTTTTAATAATTTAAAAGTAGGTGATCTTTATTTTGAATATAAACTTCAGGGGCTGTTATGTGGGTTATGAGCAGAGGGAAATACAGTCCACAGGCAAAGGTATATGATGTGTAACTTATATAATTGATAATCTTGTTGGGCTGCTGAGTCAAGCACACCAAGACAGCAACAACATGTGTGTTGCAGATCTGCTGAAAGTGACCGCGTTGGCAACATTACAGTCATAGGATGGCAGATGGAAGAAAAAACGGACCAAAGGCCTCCAGTTACCAGATCTCCTGACACTATCAATGGAAGGGTGAGCTGAGCATGAACACTCTGTCTGCATCTCAGGACAATGTTGTATATGTGCAGCCTTATACACAGTCTTCCCCATACTGCCTGTTTGACACATATTTCCAGCTGTACTTAGAAACAGTTCACACAATACTTTCTCCTTGTTTGAACTGTCAAAATATTATTCAGGAACATGAACTAAACTGTCATGGATATGGCTAGCAGCAGTTCCTGTACTTCCAGCAGCTGTGCCATGTTATTATATGAATTTGTTCCAGAACTTATGTGTTATTATTTTGTTTTGATTTAGACTCTGTGTAGGTTAGGTAGCTATTTCATTCAAGTTATGATCATTTACATTTGTTTGTTCTCTGAGGGGTTCAGTACAGTGTGCATGTGGGGGGAATTATCATAGTGTTTTAAATTAGTGTGTAAGGTAGTCAGGGATTTTTATGAGCAGGAACGCACAGGATCACAGTTCCTACTGGCTTAGTGTCGGGGGTGTGGCCCGATATGCAAATGAGTTCCTCCTGGGCCTTTTCTACAAAAAAAAGCTTTGAAGGTAGGTTTGTTGTTCCTCTGGGCTTATGGGTGAGGACAGCGATGAGTTCCATCTCTGATCGGCCTCTTCCTCAGTCCTCTTTCCCCCTCTTCTTTCAGATCATGTTATTGGTTTGTAGTATTATGTATTTTATTATATATTATTAGGTATTTTATTGTATTTATGCACTAGAAATGGTAATATTGAATTGTTAAATGTTTTTATTAGTAATGTTACCCACTCTGAGCTTGGACATAGGGGACAGCAGGATACAAATCCAAAAAATCCAATCAGTACGTGAACAGTACATTTTGAAGCTGGGTTTTCTCACTTCCGAACTCAAATCTGTAATCACTATAATCATTCTACTAAGCAACGTTTGAAGCCTTCCCCCAGCCTGAGTGGGTGTTCCTCCAATGGAACAGCAACTTATGCTGGAGGAATTTCCTACAATGTAAGCTAAAGTACTGCCTAGGGTTCATATTTTATTTTTTTCTTCCTCAGGTAGCTCAGGGTGGTGCACATCCCTTCTCTGTTTTCTGCTCCTCTTTCAGTTTCATTCTCATAAGAACCTTGTGAGATAAGTTAGGCTGAGTAGGAATGACTTTCCAAGGGTACCTATTAACCTGGGATTTGAACCTGGATCTCTCTGGTCTTAAGTCCAGCACCATATCAACTGCTTCACTCTGCCTTCACAACACATTGGCTCTTGAAGTAAAATCAGAAAACAATATGAACGTATATTTCCAGAAATTTTATTTTCTGTCCCCATCATACTAATTAACGCATCATGAAATGATAAATTCAGAAGTAAGCCTCAACTTCCAATTAAAAAAAATAGTTACCACAAAAATGGAACTTTAACAAACCTAGTTCATGAGTTTCATTGTAATAAGGCAGCAACTTCAATCTGCCAAACTGTTTTGTTTTTGCTTGCTAAAAATTAGTAAGATTTAGTAAAAGCATTGACCGTTATGTATAAAATAAGCAATTTTAAAAAGATAAGATCATATTTTGTATGGGTTTGGTCATGAAGTTTTGCATTGTTGGTATTTTTCATATTTATGTTTTCTTTAGACTGTACTTCCTGTTGATGAAAGTTTAACAGAGTCTTTAGGAATAAGATCCAAATATGCTTCATTACGGAAAGATGCATTGTTGAAATCTGGTAAGTATCTTCCTGTACAAATAATTGGTTTAACATGCATGCATTCCACCACTTGAATCTTCAAATGAAAAATTACTTAATCTTTAGATGTCTTCAGCTTCATGGTCTTGATGTTGTAAAACCAGACATTTCTGTGTTAGCTTTAGCTAGTCCTTACTATGCATAAATAAATTACTATGCATAAACTATGCAATGGGGTAGACTGCTGTTTTGAAGTCCAACCAAAGAATTTATTTTGTGAGTAGCACTACCATATTTAAAATGCAAGCAATATTTCTATGGAAAATGCCCTGCAAGATTTTCTCCAACACTTGTTAAATGAAGTAGAAACAACCAACTGGAAAATCAAACTTAGTTACTAGTGCGAACAATCGATATAGTCAAAAAGACCCATGTTTTAGAATTGTGCCAGAAATGTTCTGTTTTTTAATGGCTATAGACGGATCTCTGAGGGACCTCCTAACCTTCAAGAGTGCTTGCAGGGTGGGGGGTGGGGCGGTTTGCAAGAAGAAGTATTCCAGGAAATGTGTGAGGCTGCATATAAGCCTTAGGTTACTGGCCACAGAGATATTTTTGCTGAAGACAGACATACTGTAAAGGTGGGCTTGCATCATTAGGAGCACTCTGCCAGCTATCTTTTTATATTATTGGCTGCCTCTGGCATACCAGGAAATTGAATTCTGATACATCATTCCTGCCTTTCTTGCTCCCTTTGCTGCTCCTCATTCTCCAGATGGGTGACAAAGCACCTTGTAAATTGGGTGTATGAAAGAGGCTGTACTGTGAATTCCTTTCCTGTAATTATGTCAGTCCTCTGCCAAAAATTCATCACATCACTTGTAAAAAGATTCTAGCTATAGAGTAATAGGAAAGATTGAAAGAGTAAGCTCATCCTTACAAACTGTATCAGATTTTTTTCCCTTTAATACCTCAGGATTTATTAAGCAAAATCTTGCTTATCCAGATCTCTCATTGTAGCTAGGATGCTTAATACAGCTTTCTCACAATCAGTGTGCTTTGCTGTGATCATAATAACATTTTTCTTCCCTTCTTTATGGGGCTTGAGTTCCTGGGAACAATCAAGCTGAGTTATTTGGAGGATAGCTGAACTATAGGATCTTAGCGTACAAATGTGTAAATAAAAAAAACTCTGAGACCCGATAGATTTTAAATGACAAAACAATGTAATGTGAAGGTCAGTGGTGTTCTGACCAGGCTTGCACTTAGAACTTCAAATGAACAAAAACATGCTTCAAAAAGATATTCCCACCAGTTCAAAAGCAGTTCAACAAACTTTCCAATTACAAAGAAATATTCATATTCAAGTATTTAGTTCATAGAGCTAAAGGAAGCTCTTCCAAAGATGTCTGTTCTGGATATCAAGACGTTTCATCCGTCTTTCTTCAGTTTGGAGGCTTATTTTTCACTGGAACTCAATCTCTTACAATACATTCATAGATGGACCAACAAGGTTCAAGAGATATCTAATAGATTTCCAGGTTATGTGGAGAAGCTTTGAACTGTGAGAACATGTTCTGTGATCTGGCTTCTCCATTGTGGTTCCAGGAAACCACTGGGAAACACACACAAAAGTGTGCCCATAATTATGGTTCAGTATGTTTTAAGTCTCCTGCTTTTTGTTGGCAAATGGATGCATGAATATCACACTGGCTTAAAATAGTAGGATTTGTATGTTATTGTTTTTGAACCAGCTGGTTAATTGAATTATTTTAGTGTTAAGGAATTACAATGTGCAAGTCCAGATTTTGAATGAAATAATTACGATTTAATATTATAGTGTTTGGAGGAGCTATTTGTCGAATGTATCGTTTCCCTACCACTGATGGGAACCATCTGAGGATCTTGGAGCAAATGGCAGAGAGTGTGCTGTCCCTCCATATTCCCAGGCAGTTTGTGAAGCTGCTGCTTGAAGAAGATGCTGCCAGGTAAAAAGAAAAAAAAAACACACCAAGGATATATTATCCCTTGTTGCTATATGTGTGTTAAAGTAATGCTTTAGAAATTGTTGGGGAAGTAAGATTGTTTCAAGCAGTGCAGCTTTGCAGTGATTGCATCCCCATGGTAGTTACAATTTAGCTGCCCAAGGTACTGTTTTGTAAATATTCTGCAGCCGTATCTGCAGTGTGACAGCAGAGTCTCTTGTTCTCACTCTTGCCAAGTGTCTTCCAGAGCCCACGTTTTCCAAGATCACATATGGGCAAGAGGTGAGAGTGTTTGCAGGGAAGAATCATTGGGATGGAGGGAGGGGCACTTCACTCTCCCATGCCTGCTGGTTCTCCCCCGCGTATACCTCCCCCAAAGCTGCTGTTCCCCAGCTGAGTTTTTTGGAAGAGGGGGAGAATATGCTGAAGGGGAATTGTCTTTGACTCAGTGTTGTAAGAGGCCATTTTATATAAAATGGGTTACAATTGCTTTTCTTCTCTTGTTTTTATTACGTTTATCATTGAGAACATTTTCCCAGGTTCCCACTTCTGTTGGAAGCAGTTTGTAAATTAATCTCACGGAGGTCAGTAGTTTACTTGATGAGACTGGTAATATATTTGCTAGTTAAAATTGAGGGTTGTAATTTTGTCCTGTGTTCGCACTGCTGTGTTTCACTACAGATTGTATTGTGATTTATTTTGTACCAGGGCTTAATTAACCTCCATTAGGAATTTCAATATGAGCTTATCAGTACTGATTGTTTGAGATCTAGTATGCAAGTAGTTGTGGAGGAGTGGTTGCAGACTGACTTAGATTCTTGAACTTCCTCCTGTCTCCTATGGCATTATGGCATTACCATATTACTGTATGTGTTTTTATGAGAAACAGGAATGTTCCAGATCCAATGTCTGTGTCTGATTGTCGTTCCCATTGCTTTTAGTATACATAAAGAAAGAGCATCTGGCTCTTCATGTATTGTAGCAGGACTCATTTTAGACATCGTTGCGGCAATTGTACTATGGCTTGACTAGACTGGCCAGCAAACTGGATTGGAAGTGGCAGCAGACAGAGACAGACTGGGCCTTTAATTTACCAGGGCATGTCCTAGTGGGCTGCTGCCCTGGAAGACCAGAGGCAGACAGAGATGAGCTGAGACCCCCAGCAGCATTTAGCTCAGCCAGCCACTTAGCTCATATCCAGCCAGTGTTACTGGCCATGACATGGGCTCACCTGTTGGCTCTGCCTGCCCTGTTGTAGACCAGACATGGGTCTTCCCTATAGTGTTTGTAGTGTTGTCAGGATCACTCAGTTTGTTCCTGTTGTAATGAGAGATTACTTAGGCATCCAATTAAAGAATCTGGACAAAATAATTTTGAAAGGTTTTGCCTAGGGAAGCTGTTTAGCAGCAGATTTCTCCAAGACTTAGCTATTAAAGGATAGGCATCAACCTTTACATCTGATAATACAAACAAGTAAGGGGTGAATTCAGTTATTTGAATTTTAACCAGCAAACCAGACTGAAAACTTCTAGAGACTTTTATCTTTTATTGAGAAAAGAAATCGTTTTCTTTATTATGCAAGACAGTAAGAAATACAAGCAAGTAAAAATAAATGGTGCAATTGTCAAGTTTCCTAGCTTTGCTTAATCACATTATAGTAAGTAATAGTTTAAAAAGCAAACCAAGAAATTTCACCTAGCCTTGTAAATCTGCTCTGTCATAATCATGTGATTATTATCTAGATAAGTGATTGGTTCTTGACTAAATATGAAATAGCCAACACAAATGCAAATGATCCAGTCAGCATGTGCATATGAGCTACACCTGATATAGCAGGATAAGAAGACCAATCTCTTAACCACTATTAATCTAACTTTTCTGTATCTGTTTCGGTTAACTGTCCTAGATTAAGGTAACTTTCAGCAAGTAGAATTCACTGACAGTTGAAGTGTAAGGTTTTGCCCAGATACTATCATAAGACTCCTTGAGTGTAGGCAGAAGAAGCTTTATTAATAGATCCGGTAGCAACCATTATCAGCATGTGTTTACAAGACTGTGTGTTGCCAGACTGGAGTAGATTGGCAGTCCCCCAGCAACGGCTCCCCTCTTTCCTGCACCTGCCAAAGTCATTTGAATTAATTGATACAGAGTTCTTTCTCAGGCCTCAGTGTTACTTCCCATTAAGGTCACATTCCACATACTCTCCCCTTTTCAGTTGGTCCATATCAGCATTACCCAGAGAGACCAGATTAGAGCTGTTTTCCCATGCTCCTTTTCCACCTGCAGGCCTGGAACATCCCACTACACACAGAACGCTAAATGTCTACAGAAATCAATGGGTGTTAGTGTTTATGAATACAATTACAGCATGGGGTTAGTACATCATATGTATCACAAATGTATCAGCCTAATAATCAGTCGTTAGTGAGCAAGGATAATAATATCAGCAAAACAAATAGTGCCATCTCCAGCTATACCTGTCAGGGGCTTATTCCTGAAATGAAGAGTGCTTGGTTAGCTTGCAAACTCTGCAGGAAATGTTACTGATGTATTAGCTACTGCTGCCCTTTGGTGTTTAAAAGTCATGGTTTATACTAATTATAGTTTGGCATCAGTTGACAAACCGTTGTTGTTGTTTTACTTCTGGAATCCCATGCACCATAGAAACAGAACAAAAGCAGATAAGCAACCCCAAAGCTTGGTTTCACTGCAAGTATGGATGTTTAAGGCATGGGTCGTGTTCTAAAAGTGCACTTATTGGTACTATTCCATAAATGTTCTACCTTCATGGAACTGAAGCAGGATATTTAGGTTTTCCAGATAGTCTCCTATCAAAGCAGTGACTAGACCTGCTTTGGCTTCTGTAAGATTGCTGGATTGTGTACATTTTAGCCATACCCTGGCTCTGAAGTCTAGCCTGATATCTGAACTGAGTTGGTATGGTAAGGATAAACTGCAAAGAGAACTGCTGCTCTTACAGTTACATTATTCAGCTGTTAATGTGCAGTTCTGTAAAAAGGTTGGAGGTAAATATTTAATGAGAAATGGTTCCTGCATTTCTGTTCAAAATCTGCTAGTGTTACTTAGCTCTGTTGAAGAGTAAAAGATGATGAAATGAATTATAAGTATGGCTTTGTGTATCTGAAACTTTGATTTCTGTCTCTGTCATCCTAGGACCTGTTAAACCTGACTACTTGGGCTCTACTGTAAGATTTCAGTATGTTAGTTGGTCTCCTTTCCAGTGGTTCTGTTGGACCAGGTTGTTTCAGATTAGGGCTTGCCTACAAATGAGTCTGGAACATGCTAGTGTTGTGGTAAAAACTGATTTAGCCAACTAATACTAATTGCACTGGAAATTGAATTTGTACACGTAAGTTTCCACTAGTTTGGAAAATTATATGTATTTTCAGTAAAATACAAACACACAAGTAAGGATGGGCACAAACTGGGAAAATGTGGTTCCTGTTGGTTTGTGCCCAAATCACAAACTAGGAGGTTTATTCACAAACCAAACTGGTTTGTGGCCTTGCAAATCCTGTTGCAAACTATTGCAGCCCCTTTAAACAGGGTTTGCAGAAAGCCTGAAAAAACAGCTGAGCAGCAAGGAGTAAGCTGCTCCCTGATGCTCAGCTGTTTTTCAGGCTGTCTTGTGCAGTCCCTTTAAAGTTTAAAGGGACTACACAAGACAGCATAAAACAGCTGAGCAGTGGAAGTGCCTTCCTGCCACTCAGCTGTTTTTGCAGCTTTTGTGGGGAACAGAAATCAGGGGGCTAAAGGGACTCAAGAGTCCCTTTAAAATGCCTACTTTCTTTTCTGTCCATGAGCTGCCATGAACCACCATGAACTGCTTTAAAAGTTTTGGAGGTTCATAATGGTAGACCTTCACAAACTTCAGTTCACAAACCATGAACATGGCAAAATTGGTGACAAATTTTGCTTTGTGGTTCATTTCGAGCCATCTCTATACACAAGTATATGTAGTGGACTTCAAAGATAGTCATGATTACTGCTGTAAACAAACCAAATAGCTCTTCCTGTTCGGCTTAGCTCCTTAAGGGGGGTTGGGTATACTTTTCCCTTGTTCCATTACTTTGTTTTGACCAGTTGTGTATATATGTCTGGCTCTTCTTGAGTTGAGTCCAGTTATTCCTGAAATATTTATTTAAAGAAAGGAACAGACAAGCTGTGAACATAGCAGACAAGCCAAACAGCTGCCAGTGGGCTGAAGGAGGAGGTAGAGCAACACTGGCAAGGTTTGAGTAGTTGATGGCCATGTACTCAAGGTAGTGAAAACCCTGAAAGATATGGTAGCACTGCAGTAGGCTGGAATATGGACCACATAATCTCATAGAAAACTATCACTAGTTGTTATAAAGCAGCAATATAGCAAATGTGACGGCTTCTCTTTCAGTGCAGACTGTGGTTATTTCCTCTTCTAGAAGCTAATAGCTTTTTTGACTATCAAATGAATTGTTCATTGTTATTTTCATTCTCTACAGGGCTGTTAGTGTTGACCTGTTTACTAAAATCTGTCAGTGTGGTACCTGAAGTGAGTTTCTCCACTAGTGAAGGAAAATCCTATTTTCCTCTGGTATTTGTAGGTATTTGTAGTGTCATGTTTTCCTCCCTAGATGAGACTGAAGTTTCCCTTCCACTTCTTTCTTAATGTTGGGAGGATAAAGAGGGTTCTTGCTGCTCAGATTTCTTATTCTCTGCTTTGTGCTTCAGAAGTATAGGGACACCCTTGGCTGTTGAAAATATCAACAAGTAAAGAGGAGCCTCAGTCTTTCCAGTGCCGTTCTTTCTCAGAGCATTGCAGAATCACTGGGCCTGGTCACGTCAGGGAAGGTGAAGTTAGCATTGCCTGAAATAGCTAGAAAAGTTGTGCTTGGATCAACAAATGACAAAACATGTTCAGGATCCTGTTTCTGGCATTTGGATACCTGAAGTGAGATATCTCTCAGACTGCATCATCAGTGGACGATGAAGTCGCTACTAATGGGAACCATCTTACATTGCTATGGGTTGCTGGAGGGGAATTTGTATCCTTGCTAGCAACCATCATGAAATGGCTTTAATATTTAAGAGCCAAGCACTTGGAATTGAGCTTAAAGTGATCCCAGTATTTCCAAGTGAGGCAGTTCCCAGTGGCAGATAATACTCCCTGTTGTTTTGAAAGAACACTCACAGTGTCTGAGGCATAGATATTGGCTGATTTAGGACAGTCCAAAGTCTAGCTGTCAGGTGTACATAAAATCCCATCTTACAGTGGACTTTCAAGTTGAATTCCATATGAAGATTGGTTTTGAATTTTAAATCTGTAATTAATTGAAAACATTTAAGGATTTAACATCAAGGACTTTTATCTGTAGTGGGAACAAGATTTCATCTTCTTGCCCTGCTATCAGAGGTGCCTAATGTGGACAGAAAATCCAATGCACACAAATCAGAAGAGCACAATAGAATTTATTCATACAATCTAGGAACTGTATGCTTAGTTTCGGCATGTATGCATTGGATTTTTCTCACATAGTCCCTAGTCATTTACAGTCATGCCTGGGTGTCCAGTGGGACAGGCACGGCCAGTGGATGAAGCAGAAGAACTCAACATCTATCTCTGTAGAGAGAAGAATGAAAAGGAAGTGTTGTCTAATGCAGTCCTTAACTCTTCAGGGTTGTTAGCAAAACCAGTTCTGGGACACTAAAAATTGACAGCAATCCTTACTTATGGTTTCAGTGCTCCCCAACAGGGTGCCCAATTGCCTGCTAATGTGTTTCCTGGTGTCTCATTCTCAACCCTTTCCACACTTCTCCTTTTTCAAGGCAGCCATCTTGTGATGGCACCCACTTCCCTTACTCGGAACTCCAAAATTGCTGAAAGATGCTGCAAGATTGGGAATTCCCGGTTTATGAATTTGTCCTATATACTAATATAACTGGGAATGCTAGTGCAATTAAAATATAACAAGCAATCTTCTCTGCACAAAAGACTTTACAGAGCTTATATGCACCATACGCACAAAAGAGGAACAAAAGAAAGCTGCTTTTGAGTGGAAAAAAATGATTCAGTATTTTGGAAGGAGGCTGGAGAAGATAAGCTTTAGCAGAGCTTGAGGAAGCCACACAAAGTGAGAAGTGATCTTTGCCAAGTCTTGACAACGAGCCAATGACTCCCACTTTCACTCCACCAAGCATCTGTCATTTTTAGAACAATACATTTAAAACTTATTGCTTTCAGCTGGCAGGCTGCCATCAGCTGCCCTAGCCTTTATTTTTACTCTCTTCCCCCCCCCACCCGCCACAGCTTTTGCCCAGTCAACCTCAGTGTAACAGAATGCTGTTTGCAAACCTGGTCACTGGAGTGCAGTAAAGCTTGCTTTCCAGTCGGTTTTAAAGTTTGCTGTCTCACGATGGTGCTGAAAGTAACTTACATTGAAGTGGCTGTTACCGGATCTTCTTTCTGCAAGACAAGTTAGGCTGTCAGTCTATCTGGGGGGGAGTGTTGACTATTATCCTGTTGTACTCTATACAACAAAATATCAGCACTTACATACTTGTACTGATGCAGCTGATTTTGCAGTGGCTAGAAGGATCTTTTGATGGCATGCAAATCATACAGGCTTTGTACTGCCAGCATAAAAGTTTTTTTTACCGTGGACCAGTTTTAATGGGAGTCATTGGCTTGTTGCTGAAGCAAACTGAAGCATTCTGTGCTACTGATCCATGGTCTGCACCACTGTGTATTCTACAAGCTCTGATGTTACCATTAGCTCATGTGTCCCTGCATCTGAATCTTGTGCTCTTCATGATCAGCTTGGGGTTCATACAGTTTAGCTCTTAACAGGGACCTTGAAACTGCAATGTATATAACACAGAATTTTTATTATACAGAATGTTTTCATGACAGTTACTGCAGAAGCATGAAAATAAATGCTCCCTATTTCTAAACATGGAGAAAGGGGGGAGGAAATTGTATTTGGGCTTTTCCTATAACTGTATTTGCATGCTAGGAAAAATTGTGCCTGGTGAATTCTGCCAAACACAATACTGTTAAAAGACACAGGAGCTTTCTGAAAGCAAAATTGTCAACTCTGTTTATTGACTGGAAAGTTGGATGTCTTAGTGCTCTGGTTTTCAACATATGTGCCCTTCTTCCAGTCCATGAGCTTCCAACTCTCAGGCAGGGCCGACAAAAACTTCTTAAATGTTGTTGGTACCCGGGGGGGGGGGGGCAAGGTGGGGGACTGGAAAGTTGGATGTCTTAGTGCTCTGGTTTTCAACATATGTGCCCTTCTCCCAGTCCATGAGCTTCCAACTCTCAGGCAGGGCCGACAAAAACTTCTTAAATGTTGTTGGTACCCGGGGGGGGGGGGGGGGGGGGGGCAAGGTGGGAGAATGAAATCAGATCAGAGAGAATTCATGTGTTTGGAACATGGGTCATAAAAAATATAATCTAATATAAAAAGAATACAAAGTGAAGGTCAGCGTGCTCATGGATTATTAAGCCAACCCATCACCTACTCAAACAAGAACCTTTGTCTTCGCCACTCTGCCAAAGGCACAATATGCAGCTTTTTCATTATATAGCTATTATTGTCGTGGCTAATAGAAATTCAGTTTTTTTTGCTGACTTGTCAGCAGGAAACTATTCCAGTCTTGGAGTCTTAATCTCTGCATAAATAAGACAACTCTTATATTGTTGGAAGAATACTCTATCTTTCATTAGCTACATAATTATGTTAGTTGAGGGTTCATTGTTGGGATTTTTTTTTTGTAGGGTTTGTGAGCTTGAAGAGCTTGGAGAGCTGTCTCCTTGTTGGGAAAGTCTTCGTCGGCAAATAGTTACGCAGTACCAAACAATTATTCTAACTTACCAGGAAAACCTCACAAATCTGCATCAGTACAAAGGTAACCAGTATCTGTTTTCTAGAATACAGAATTATATGCTTTGTCCAAGTTTTATGATTATTTCTAATAACCTCTGTTATCATTTTCTTTTTCATAGACCAGTATTGGGTATGTTGGGTTCTTCTCTGTCTAGTATTCCCTCTGTTCCAATGCAAGTTACTAGGGGAAGGGTTGAGGGAGGGGAGGTGGATACAGACCTTTCCTTCCTCTAATATACCACTATATTGCCTGCAAATATTGGTGGGGAAAGGAGGGAAAACAGGACTCCTTTAAATCTTATTGGGAAACTGTGTACATGGGTTCTGCATGAACACACACACACACAGAGCGAGCACCTGATGATTGACTCCACCCCCCCCCCCCAAAAAAAAAAAAGCCTTGGGAACTCTGTTCATGGACCTCCCATCATTTAGCTTGGCATATATGGACTTCTAAACAGGCTGCCTTGGGTGTCAACTCTAAATCCTGACTCAATTTTTAAAGTGGTAGCTTCTGGGAAACATAACAGTTCATGGGGGTCTTATGGTGTTATCCTTCTCTTCCTTAGTAGGTGTACTTCTGTAGACTAAACTTGTGTTTTGGTCTCTCCATACCATTTCCTTAGGTCCATCCTTTAAAGCGAGCAGCTTGAAAGCTGACAAAAAGCTAGAATTTGTGCCCACTAATTTACATATACAACGAATGAGAGTCCAGGATGATGCAGGATCAGGTATATGGTCTATTATTTGTTCTTCCATCTCAGTTTTGCAGTAGGTTGATATTTTAGCAAAAAACAGTATGAGTTTTAAAAAATATAATAAAGCATATAAGTGGGCAGGAAAAATTAAGTGGCTCATTACTGAGTGCTAAAAACAGCCAGTATATTATCTTCCACAACTCAGCAATGCAACCACACAACAAAACCTGAAGAAAAGTGGAAAGCATTTTAATAAAAAAGGGAGAATAACACTTGCATTTTTAGATGTCTGAAATCTAACCCCCCCCCCCTATCAGAACTGGCGACAATTTAAAGAACTTGTCTGTCTGAAATGCAAAAAACTCCATTAGATACAAAAATGGATTAAATAACCTATCTGAAAATGATCTTAAATGCTTATTTCCTGTATGCAGGCCTGTCGCTAGGGGTTCTTGCGCCCCAGGCCAAACCTTGCGCCTCCACCCTTCCAAGTGGTAAACTCGCGTGCACCCTGATGACGTCACCAATGATATCACTGCCAGGCCCCCACTTCGCCCAGACTTCCCAAGCATTGGGAACCCTCGGTGAAGTCCGAAAGGCAGTGGGCGTGCTCAGAACCGGGCTCTGAGCACACTTACTGCCACACACCCCAACTTCGCTGTTATAAAGATCTTTAACACAATTCAAACATCAAGTATGTTAACGTCATAAAAATTGATCAACAACTGTGGACATGGTTAATAGTCCAAGTCCCTAGTTGTTGATTTACTTATGTAGTATCAATATATGCTTCTTGTTTGAATTAGGTAAAGGATCTTTAGACTCATTAATGTTCATATTCCTGTTTTTTTTCCCCTGGTTAATGGACATTGCTGATGAAAGTATGTCCATGCAATTGGACATTTGTGCAGTGAGTGGCTTTTGTATCTTATGACTGCATTTCCATGGAGCAGGGGGTTGGACTAGATGGTCTATATAGCCCCTTCCAACTCTATGATTCTGTGATTCTAATAGCCCTTCCATGTATAGATCATGTAATGTGAGAATCGGCACACGGTTGAATACTGTTACAATGTCAGATGTAATCACTTTACAGGTCTTCTGCAATAGGAAAGCATGGATTTCAGAATTTAACACTGTTGTCTTATAGCTGGATTTGTAGTTGATTTAAAAGAGTTCTTAGCATTTGTTAAGTGGTTATAAGATTCATAGATGATCCTGGCAGTATAGCCAGTTGTGCAGGCAGTCCTGGTATCTATACCAGGTTTGCTTCCTCTCTACCTACCCTCTCATGCTTCTGGCCACAAGAAGCATTAGTGTGGGCTTAGTATATCTATATCAGATCAGAAATTATATTTCTGTTGCTTTTATTAGTCATAATTACAAGCATTCTCCTTTAATACCTTCTCTTTTTTTCTCCTCTTGTTCCATTTAGATCAGAATTATGATATTGTAACAATAGGAGCTTCGGCAGCCCACTGTCAAGGTTTTAAATCTGGAGGTCTACGGAAAAAGCTACACAAATTTGAAGATGCAAAGAAACAGTAAGTGGAAGGATCATTGTAAACGCTACTGATAATTTTGCCTTTCTCCTAATGCTCCAGTTTTTGTTAAAAAGCATCTCATTCCATGTTTTTATTGCCTTTGCTCATAGGAAGCATCACTTGAAGATTAAATGCAGCTTATGCAAAGAGCGGGAAGGAAGGTTTTTTCTCCCTCTGTTCTTTATTAGTAATGTTACTTCATGTATTGTTAGATTATCTCATAGCTGCCATGTAATAAGGTATTTTCTATTTTAAGTGTTAGAACGTTTTCTGTATAAAGATGACGTTTTCTTGTAGGGCCTAAGTTTCTTTTGGAATGCTTTTGGGTATTTTATTTGGACAGCTGAAGTTAAACTCTTCAGAACCCCTAGTGGTATTACAGTGCTGCTGTTTTCTAACATCTGCCATTTTGGGTATGCTGGTAATGTATATGCCATGCAATCAAACTGTGGCTTAAAATGGCACAGCAAGAAAGTGATGGTACTTTGGATTTTTTTGAGGGGGGGCAGGGTGGACAAGTGAGGCAAGTTTGGCTTGCCCAGGCTCACACTTTTTGAATCCTGAAATCAGTAGTGTAAAGAGGATTTGGGGGCTATACCAATATTCCTTCCAGCTGTGCTTTTAAGGGAAGACTGACAAATTGGATGATTAGGTTTAGAAACAATATGCAGTCCTAGAAAATTTGTCTTAACGCTGTGTCCTAATTTTTTGTATAGTTAATTATCTTTAATGCAGTTTCCTTTCCTTTCTGAAGTCAGATGGGAACATGTTCTTACCCTTTTTCTTGTAGTCATTTCCTAAAAGTAGACATTAACTATGCTTGAAAACAAGCTGTAACAGTGAGACTGTATTCTTGACCTTTTTAGCTTTGATTTATGCAAAGTAAAATCAATCACTGCTTCAGTAAGGGCAAGAAGCAAACCCTGATTGCCCTTATCTGATATTCCTGGTATAGCTAGTGCAGAGGAAAATGTCAAGTGCCCCCCACTCCCAGAACTAAGTAGGAGTGACCTTCATTCAGAGAAACAAATTCTCTGGCCCCACTGATAATAATAATAATAATAAACTTTTATTTATACCCCGCCCTCCCCACCTAGGCAGGCTCAGGGCGGCTAACAAGACATGGTAAAACCATGATACAAATAAAACAGAATACAATAATTAATCATTTAAACAGTAAAACCAATAAAACAGTATAACACTGAGAGATGATATGCTTCTTACACAGAAGGGTGGGGATGATGTTGCATTTCTGCTTTCCCTGTAATGTTCCAATTGGGGGTCCCCACATCATGACCTTCAGTGAGATACAGGATTTTCAGAAGAAATTCTGTGCAAACTGCATACTAGAGTTGTTAACATTTTGACCTGTCTGCCTGTCCCTATCTATGTTGTAATGTATGTCTGAAAAGACAAGTTATTTGGGAAACATTTGGACCCAAGTGCATCATTTTTTCGTAGAGTTCAGCACTGTTTCTGATGCAGGATGATGACAGTGCTGCCTAGTAGTCAAAACTGTAGAATGGAAAATCAACTGGGAGGCTATACTAGCTGGACAGCCCAGATGACTGGCTTCTGATGTTACTTTTGTCCAAGTTTGAGAAACTCTTTGAGTGATTCCCATGCTTTTGATTGAAACCAGGAAGGTGCCGTGTGACCATGGAAGAAATGTGTAGGCACTGAAAGCTACTCCATAGACACACTCTGGGAAAAAAGCTTAATTACAGCAGCTGCTTTGTTCAAAGTATGCATCTTATGTCATCCTGTGGATGTGATTTACCATCAGTACCTACTTCTGATGTTTTAAAAATGGGTAGGGCTCCTGGCAAGGGCCTGTCTATTCAGCGTTTGGTGGTACATTACATTAATACGTCATCTAAACTTAATTAAGATTAGCATTGGTGCTGCCATCAGAGCCAGTGTATAACAGAGCTGAGCTTTAATGCAGATGAAGGCAATACTAAAAAATCTCCAGGAATCCATACCCAATCTCAACCAGGCTTCTCACCTTGGTAGTATAGATGCTGTTTAATTAACATTTCATACTCTTCTTGTTGACAGTTGTGAGAATTTCTGCCCCATCGTTGCCACCTTGCATGCTGCTGCTAATAGATGTTTTCGTGGAAAAAATACTGATGGGAAAGGACTCATTATTTTTAAAGGACTCGTTATGTTTAAAACTTGGTTAGTTTTAGAACCTTGGTCTCATAGACAGTTCAAAAGCATGTATTCCAGCAGCAAAAGGCAATACTTTAAGGGGCGGGAGTGGCAATGTTGCGTATGTTGCCATTGGAAAAACAGGTGTTACAAGTCTTTCTGTTGACTTTAGCAGAGCCAGCATTAATTAGAAATCAGAGGCTTCCATCCCAAATTCAAGACTTTACACCCAGTAAACGTACAAGGCATCCATTTTAGGAATAGCTAATGACTATAGCCCAGGTCTGTTGGTCACATTCCAAATAATTATTGTCTTTTCAAAGGTTTGTTTAGAGGAAATATCATTATCTTCTTCTGTCCTTTGGTCCTGTGCCTTTTCTCTTTGTTAACTATATAGAGCACCTACTGTTGAACAGGTCTCATTCTCAGCTTCAATGCCCAAATATGTAGCATGGTATTCTAAAAAGGACCTTTTTTTTGTAGGCACACTCTGAAGAAGACTAATGAAGTGCTTGGCACATCAGGGGAACCATATAAACGAAACCCAAAAATAACAGTAGGTGCTCCATATAGTTAAAAAGAGAGAGAAAAGGCACAGGACCAAAGAACTGATAGTGTTCTTTCCTATAAACAAACTCTGTCCTGCGTCTGAAAATGAGACAGGATTTCACCTCAGGTGTTACATGTAAGAGTTTTGCTCCTTACCCAAAGGCCGCCCCCTTTCCTGAATGTTCATTAATAAGTAGCCACTGCAGCATCTCTTCCTAACCATGCTGTTTGTTGTACCAGAACACAGCCATTACACTGATAGGCAAACAGACATTCTGTTTCAATTATCACTGCATGCTATGAATGCAAAGTACAGAGCTGCACTTCAGCAGTTCAAGGAGAGGCTCCCAGGAAAGAAGAGGGTCTCTTGCTACTTGGCAGGGCTGAAAATAGGCATTTAAGTTTATTTTTTGTTTCCTAGTCAGAGATAAGAGATTTTCTGATGAAGGTGTTTGTCCTATACACACCTGTCCACTGGTGAAAGTCATTGTGTGTTCTAGGTAGATGTTGTTTTTATTTTCATTTGCTGTGACAGCCATACCCAGCATAATTGGAGTGCCTGGAGAGAAGATGGGCATCTGTGACATCTAAAACTGTCAGGTGTTTAATGTCCTTGCACGTGTTGCATGACCAAGAAGGAAGGGCAGAAATGCTGCTTTTGACACCTTGTTCTTTATACAGCTTCTCTTTCTCTGTCCCACTTCCAGCCCCTCTCTGCTGTCTTGTGGAAAGCCTCCACATGCAGCAAAGGGGTGGAATTAGCAGTTCGCTTATGGAGGCCATTTGTCAACCGTCATAGAGGTCAGAATTCAAAGAACTGCTTTAGGTATGCCAGATGGTCTTGGCATGCTCACAGGGAGCTTTTCACAAAACTCCTGACCCCTCTTTGGACTGTAGACACCCGTGGCATATCAATCCCAAACTGTTTTTAAAAATCCCCTCAGATTCAAATGTGGTTTGCCATGAAAGGCTGCTGTCCAAGAGACATAAACCTTTGTGTGTGCCAAATGTTGTGGGTTTTTTGGATTACAGCGATCGATTTTTGGGTGCCAGTGTTGCATTGCCTAATTGAAATGCTCCCCCTTCATTTTGTTCCTTGGGATGTATGTATGTAACTCTCCTGTTGGATGAGGTAGCCAGAAATCAGTGGACCAAGCTACAAATCATCTGCCATTTTGCATTCACTGTGACTCTGTTTGGCTTCCAAATTTTAATAACATAGACATGCCTTATGGGAAAATTATTAACATATTTTAATCTGCTTTGCTTTGTTTTCTGCTTTCGGTATTTGCTAACAAATGGCTAATTTTCTTTTGGTTCTTTTTTTAGCAGTTATGAGGAATGTTGGTGAGTTTTCAGTTTCTGGGAATCGGAGACGAGAATTCTCTTCTTTCATCTCTTTTTCAAGCAAAGATTAATATATTCATATATAGGAAGGCCTTCTCTCTCTGTGTGAAATGCTTTGCATCTTAGCCTTTGCTCATTTTGCTTCATGCAGTGAATACATTGTTCACTATGATGCACTGTATGAATGATTTATTCTTTTCCAACAGCATTGTTAGCTTTAATGAACAGCCAACTTTTATAAATGTTTTTGATTTTTTGATGAGGCAGTTAATTAAGATGCTTCAGCTTACTTAGATAACTGCTTTTTGTTTGAAGACAAAGATGTTTGAAATAACCTGTTGAGGTATTTTGTGGGAAAGACTGTTAAAGTGTAAAAGTATTCTGTGGTTGCCACAATTTTAGTAACTGCCTCAGCTATATGATGTCACAGTGGGTGTTGATGGAGAGCCAAATGGTGAGTGTGGCTTCGTAAAATAAATATTCAGTATAAATTTGTTTTGAAAATAATGTGTATAAATTTATATGCTGCTCTTCTGTCTCATAGAAACTCTCAAGGCAATACAAATTCATAAAATAGATTCATGATTTAACATAATTATATTTTAACTTTTTGTACAATAATACAATGATATCTGCCAGATGTCTCCAGATCTTATTCAAAAGCCTGACAAAATAAAAATATCTTAGCCTACTCCAATTAAAGCTAGGTGCTGAGGCTCCAGAATGATTCTAAGTCCAGCCTGGAAGCCCTTTCCCCTCAGAAATGTGGGGGCTGACTGTAATTAGTTAATTAGTAACATGGGGCAAGCAGTCAGGATGCGTCCCAGCAACATGAACCACAAGGGGTGCCAATTTCTTCTGCCCTTTTCCCTGCTGCAGTCTGCTAAGCTTCTCCCTCAGTTCTGCATCTGGGGAACAAGGGACCTTCAAACAGCATGGAAGGCAAACTGTGGGGGTCTGCAGTCGGGGGAGGGGCATACCACACTTAAGTTACAAGTTATCACATATTTTAGTAAAGAGCCCTTGAATTAAAAATGTGTTTTATGGCTCATTCTATCCTGACTCAGAATAGACCCTGGCGATATTCAAGTAGCTAGATGGTTCTGCTTATTTCATGAGGGCTGCTGATGTGCAGAAGCATAGTCTGATTTAATTCATTTTAGTAGGGAAAGTAGGTCTCTACACAGGGAGATGAGAGTGTGCACATAGACACAGATCTGCTCCCTCTGATAAAAGTAGAGCAGTCTGCAATCTCATGTGATGTTCTGGATCAGGGCTGCATTTGGACTTTAATTTGGATACATGAGTTTGCATCTGGAACCTGTAGACTAGACTAGATCCTTTGACAGTGACTGGAATTTACAAGGGGGAATCCCATGAAGCTGTTTTGCTAGCAAAACCGTTTTCCTTCTAAGAGTCTTATATCAGGGGAAAACTCCTTCTGACAAGGACATGTGCCCCCTGCTAACGAACCAGATCCATGGAATCCAACCCACTGTAAGTGCATAAGGTTACATTTTTACATGTACAGGTGTAAAACTGGTTTAATAGATATTTCAAAGGTCTGTATTGCAGCCTAACAGATCAAGGGAAATCTATTATTCATCAGTTTCTTTCGGGGATTATGAAAGCAGTAAGTCTATATGAAAGCAATAGCTGCACTAAAAATGTTTAAAAAGTCCAAATGTAACATTTTTTCCCCATTTTAAATCCTGTAATTTCCTCCTGACAGCACCCATTTTGTTAATTTTCATGTGCATCCACAAACGTATGTAGATTGGAATGGTGGGTTTTAAAAATTATTTTACAGTTTAATTTGCTAGTGAACAATGACAGCTGTTCATTAAAGCAGATGTGTGTGAACCTCCTGCCATAAAATATCTTTCCTCTCATTTCACAATAGATTCCTTTCTTTTTTCTTTTACTGTGAGCCTGATCAAGAAATTGCTGCATGCTGTTTGCTGCTACTTATGTCCTAATTCTGCATGGTATCTCTCACATGGTGTAAGAAATACTGTCCCTAAAATAGGTGAACAGGAGGAAGATAAGCAACCAGAATCCTTCAAATGTTGCCCCAAGTAGTGCAGTCTGTAACATTTATATTTGTTTGCTCAAGCACTTCAAAGTAATTGCCTAAAGTGTTTTCCAATAGTAAAATAAATACTATATTAAAATTGTAAAATACTTTAATAAATTGTTATTATCAGGTTAAAAATTAACTGCAATATAATGAATGGAAAATCAACAAAAGGCAACCATTTTAAATGCAGTGACAGAACCCAATCAACAGAAGGGCACATTCCTTTGAATGTCTTTTGAGCAGTACCAAAAGTCCTAGTTCTTCCAATGCTAGCTTTGTATATGGTAGCATCTTAGACCAGAATATGTTTTTCCCAGGCAGTCGCTTCAAAAGACCTCTGTAAATCCCTTTCAGACTTCAGAGTCTTGAAAGTTAGTAATATTAAAGCTATTTTCTCTAGTTGAAAATGTAGAAACCAGCATCCTCCCCCCCCCCCCCGGAAGCCAGTCCCAGGACCTGAGACAGCTTCTGACACCGTATACTGCAAGAGCCTTTTAAAAAAGAAAGTCATGAGTCTCACTTGGGGTTTGCAGCCTCATACATCCCCATACAGGACCTCTTTTTCAGCTGGACTGTAGTGTAACTGCAGCATACGTTCATCATTCTTTCTAAAGCTACCCACATGACTATGCTGGAAGTTGCACAGAGAAGCTTTTTTTCATTCTGCAAAGTTTTTCCATTATTTAAAATACTTTGCAGAACCAGTTGCAGAGACCGGAGGGGGGGGGAGCCTGAATTTATTCACTCAAAAAGTTTCCAGTGCTGCCAAGAGCCGCCATGGTCTCCCAGAAGAAGATGCCCTCTGCCCCTCCTCCACAGTCACATTCAGAAGAACACACGCAAGATGGTTGATCTAGAATAGGGGTGCTGCTACTGTTCTGTGGTGATTACTTGATCAAGGCTCCCTGGGCTGCTAGAATTTTGTACCCATAGATTCTTGTGGTAGTCCTGTAAATTTCAAACTTGTCTTGTGTTTTTTGTTTAAATTGAATGTGGCAGCTGTTCAGCTGTCACATTAAGCCACTCCTCGTGACTCACCAAACTGAGTTCATCCAAACAACGATATGTGGTTGCCCTCTATAGTGGGGATCGCCAGTCTTTTTGACCCTCTGGACACCCTTGGACTTCAGACACAGCCACAAAATGGTTGCTGCAGGAGGCAAAACCAACCACAAAATGGCCACACACACAGAGGAAGCCCAAGTGCAGGGGAGAAGAGGGGCAATTTTAATAATACACTGGGGAAAAAAGGAGTGTGAGAGAGAATAAAACCAACACAGTGGAGACAGCTTCCACTGAAACAATATTTTAATCTGCACAACCAGTTAGATCTCCAGTGGCCAATTGGAATCCCTTCTGTGTAAGAGCCCCCATATGGCCCCACCCATTTTCTAAAAGCACCAAGGGGACAAAGAAGGGTTTAGTGGGCACCATGACATCTTCAAGCACCGTATTGAGGATCCCTGATCTATAGGAGTATCTGGGTGTTTTTGCTCTACCGCATCAGCAAAAACAGTGTGTTTCGAGTCGGTGACAGGCTGCAACATATTCCTGGCAAGCTGCATTCAGCTTCTCACCAATTGTGCATGTCTGCCTGATGCTGAGGCAGAACTGTGAATTTGGCACAGAAATTTGAAGATGCTATCAAGTACTATGTTAATGTTCTTGAGTAAATTGTTTTTTCTTTGTTCTAAATCGTGAGCTTTAAACCCAAAAAAAGGATATAAATTTTTTTGGAGGGAAATAACAAGTGGGATCCAGCCAGCTTTTCTACTGGTGTAAAAAGGAGGGAGATGTCTCCTCCAACCACCAAGAAGACTATACCTGGGGATCACGGGGCAATAAATGCCAAGTGGAATGTGGGCTTGAATAAAGATGAGAGTTGATTGGGATTAAGCAACAAAGCTGGCTGAATCTAGCCCAGTGGATTTCATCAAGTCATATACTGGCACAAAGATCAGGGATTTTAAAGGCAAAGATTGGGGATCTTCCATTTTCCTCTCCCCCAGAAACCACTTCCAATCCTGGTAAAGTTGATTCCTGAGGTTGTGGGACCTGTGTGTAGCAATCATGTGGGTCACTGGGCTATAGTCAGGTGGTGGAAAGGGGTGAAATGTCCCTTTTCCATCTGCAACGTTGATAGAAGATTCATCTCTCCTCATTGCTGCAGTCCACAACATTCTCCATTTGGGTCTTGGCAGTTCTGGGAATCATCTTTCCTGAGGTCAGAAATGACTGCTAGGTGAAAGGGAGAGTGAGGAAGATCTGTGGCTGTCAGCACCTTCCACTGCTAGATCACTGGCCCCAACTCACTGCTTAGAGCACGGGCTGCACTACATAGCACTTGGTGTCCATTCTTACAATTTTGTAGCCATGCAGTGACAGACACATGATGTCTTTCTTCTGCACAACTTCTGAGCACTCAGCTTGGCATACACAATGTGTATACTGTGGCCAGATGCTTTCATCAAATACAGAAGGGCACCTGATTTCCAGGGGAGTAGTCTGCTGTTAGTCTTTTGCATTTCATTTGTTAATGTAGAGAGGTAGTTGCTTGTGCTGTCCTCTTTTTCAGCATGATGAAAGAATGCAGTTACAGCAGTCATCTCAGAAATTTATTTTTTAAATTGGTCACTTCTCCCACCCTCTAGCACATCATCCAGCTCCCAGTCAATAGTGTACATACCACAGGATATTATTCGAGCAAAGGAGATCATCGCACAGATCAACACTCTGAAAACTCAAGTTAGTTACTATGCAGAAAGACTTTCCAGAGCCGCCAAGGACAGATCCTCCAATGGGCTTGAAAGAACGCTTGCCATTCTGGCAGATAAGGTACAGGAAACGAGATGGTTCATTTGTCCCATTGTGATCCCTGTTTGCTTAACTGAGGATTCCTTTTGACTGTTCACCCATCTTAGTATTAACTACAGAGCCATTCTTTGCTCACTGTGCTACAGTTGTTGTACACACTTAGCCCTGCAGCATTTCTAAACTTGCAACATTTAACATTTTTTATCTGGGCTACTTTTGGTGACCATAGTTCAACTTCTGAAACACTGAGCATTTAAAATGCATTTTAATTTCACGTTCCTGAAGCACTATGAATGAAGTAGGTTAGACACTGTGAGCAGGTGCCTGGAGGTGCTTTTGGAATGGACAAAGGCTAACAAGGTGATACTAAATCCTTACAAAACAGAGGTGCTGCTAGTAGGGGGAGATGGGTTATTCCCTGTTCTGGATGGGGTAACACTTCCCCTAAAGGAGCAGGTTCATAGCTTGAGGAGACTTTATGGACCTGAGCCAAATGTTGGATAAATGGGTGGCAGCAATGGACAAGGGTGCCTTTCAGCAGCTTTGATTAGTGAGCAGGTTGTGGCCCTTCCTGAGAAGAGAAGGTCTTGCTGCAGTGTTGCATGCCCTGGTGACCTCTAGATTAGATTACTGCAATGTGGTTTGTGAGGGGGATGCTCTTGAAAATGGTCTGGAAGGTGCAGTTGATACAGAGTGCTACAGCCAGAGTGTTGATGGGAGTGGGTTGTCAGGAGGAATCATATAATTCCAGTTTTGTTCCCCTGACACTAGCTTCCAGTTTGCTTCCTGGCTGAATTCAAGGTGCTGGTATTGATCCTTAAAGCCCTATATAGCCTCAGGCCAACATACCTTGAGAACGGCTCTCTCTAATACAAATTACCCACTCATGGATGCTCTGCTTCAGTTGCCCCTGATGTCTTGAGGCTAGATGTGTGGTAACCCAAGAAAGGGCCTTCTCTGTCATGGCACCAAAGCTTTGGAACTCCCTCCCCCAGGAGATTCATCTGTTTCTATCATCTTCCACCAGTGGGTGACAGTTGTTTATTGGTCCTTTTTCTAATGTTGTTTGCTTACGTTTTTAATTAAACTTTATAATTTTAACTGTATTTTTAATTGTTAAAATATGTTAATGTTTTTATGCTTGCCACCATGTAGACCTCGATTGGGTGGAAAGGCAACATAAAAATGTTCTAAATAAATGCATTTAAATAAATGCAAGTTATTTTAAAAGGTGAATAAATAGTTGTAGTACTTATAAGAGTCTCCCTCTTTGCCACTGTGTAGAAATCTCAATGAGAGAAGGACCTTTAGGGGACATTATTCCAAATACCATTTGAAAGTATTAGGTTGAAGGTGGATGGCTTCATAGCAGTTTTTGCATTCTGGATGGGAAACTTTTGGAACAGACAAATTAATAGAAATCTTTGCCCTGCCTTCTCTTAGTGCCTTCCACTTCAATTTAATCTCCCAAAGTGACTTTCTGTTTGGCTATGTATTTTATAACAGGACCACATTCATGCAGAAATCATGCAAAAATAATTGAAAAGAAAAAAAATACTTTGAACAACTGTATGTTAGTATGTGTGTATTATTTTTATTCTATCTAGACACGGCAGCTTGTCACGGTCTGTGATTGCAAACTCTTGGCAAATTCAATCCATGCACTGAATACTGCTAGACCAGATTACATAGCTTCAAAGGCCTCTCCAACCTCTACAGAGGAAGAACAAGTGGTGTTAAGAAATGACCAAGACACTCTGGTGGCCAGATGGACAGGAAGAAATAGCCGATCTTCTCTGCAGGTGGATTGGCATGAGGAAGAGTGGGTAGGTTTGTCGACTGAAGGGTTGAATCCCATTACTGCCGTAAGTCTTACTTTGAGATGTGTCTTTTACCTGAGAGTCAGGTAGGCTTTAGATGGCTTTTGAAGTAATTGGGGAACAAAGCTGTATATTAATCCTTGATTTTCTTTCTGAAGAAGCATTGTGCTTAGGGGGAAAAAAACAAGTTGCTTCCCTATAACTGTCCTTTGAGTAGTCCTTTGAGCTGTCATCGGTGCAAGTTCAGAACCCCCATCAGAGAGATGCATAGAGACCACAAAAATATAATTAGTCTTACTTGTAGTTGTGTCTTCTGTTATAAGGAAAGCACTTAGTTTTCTAGCAGCAAACTTCATGTTAACTGAAATTCCTGTTATGAATAATTAAACAGTGTGGTGGAAGCAATTGCCCAATTAACAGTTCCTCCAAATTTAAATTGCTATTTACATCACATATGAAATAGAAATTTTATTTTAAAAAATTTCTTATCCTATACATATTTCAAAAAGGGCAATTCCACTCTACTTTTTTTTGCTAATATGAATAGAGCAAAAAGGTAGTGTTAGTGTGCTTTGGAATCAGACCATCAGTTCTGTTGACTGGCTTCTGCAAGCTTGTTTATTATTTATTATTTATTTGTTCGATTTATATCCCGCCCTACCCCACCAAGGCGGGCTCAGGGCGGCTTACAATACAAAAAGCTAACAAAGATCAGTTTAAAATACATTAATAATTATACAATAAAATACATTAAATACATAAAAATACATATTTTGGCTTGGCTTCTGCAATCAATATGTTGATTTCTCTTTAATAGGGAACTAAATGTGCATCATTTTGTTGAACTGAAAATGTTGACAAATTTTAAAGGCTTCAAGCTGGAAAATACAATGGAAAACAAGAGTTTTAACTATATTTCACGATGTGCCTATAAAATGCCCCCTCAGACAAGAAAACTAATACCAACACACAGTGTTGACTTTAAAAGGTAGTGTTAGTGTGCTTTGGAATCAGACCATCAGTTCTGTTGATTTTGCTTGATTTGGAACTTTTGAACTACTTCATGTGCTGCTTCACCTCAGGATTCTCCCTTAGGTGAGATCAAGAATGAGACAGCCCATGTTATGTTTAATCAGTTTGTTAAGTTTCATCAAAACTGCATCTGTTTGCTTTCCTCTTCCCCCTCTCATTTTCCCAGGAAAAGGTTTGGGTGAATGTTGACAAAAGTCTTGAGTGCATTATCCAGAGGGTGGACAAACTTCTCCAGAAAGAACGTTTGCATAGTGATAGCAGTGAAGATGTTTTCCAGTGCGATGTCAGCTGTTCTAGCAAGAAAGGTAAACAGGATACTCGGGTGTACTGGATAAAGCCAAAGGCCTTAAATGAGACCTCATCTTCATCATTCCCACCATCATCTTCATCCATATCATCCTCTGCATGCCATTGTCCCAGAGTCACAAGTGCGTATGACAGACAAGGCTTCTTCTGCCTCTTAACTGCTGCTTTTCTCTGCCTTGGCATATTTCTTAGCCTCTTCTCCATTATGCTCTGTACAGTCATTTTAGTGTTTCAGTCAAGTACCCTGAGCCAGTTTGTAGAGGAAAGTGGGCTACAAAAGTAAATAAATAACTTTGGGATGGGATTTTATATATATATAAATAATTTTGTTTTAGTCTTGGTTCAGTTGTCTTTTGTGTTTCCACTAGAGGTTGAAGCCTTTTTTGCTTTGTTTGGTGTTTGTTCCCTCAGTGATCCATCCTTCCTGCCCAAGTTCTAATTGTTGTTTTTTTAACGTTTTGGTATATCTTTTAGCTCTGAGTTTAATTGTTTTAATGATGTTGGCTTTAATAGTGTTTTAAGATGTGATTTTATTATGTGTGTTTTAATTTGTTAGTCGCCTTGATGATCCCTGTGGGGGCAGAAAGGCAGGATATACATTTTGTAAAATAAAATGATTAGCATTTTCCATAGTCAGGCACTGAAAGTCACATTAAGATATTTCTCAGGCTCCTTATTCTGGATTTGGTCAAACTTCCAATGGAAGTGTGTTGACAGTTTTGTATCTTTGCAGTCTCTTTTCAGAAATATATGGGCCTTCAATGCAGTTTCTAAATTTTAGATTTAATTCATGTAGCTGTAATTTAGCATTTATATGGCTTCCCTCTGCCCAGACCTTAGAAATCATTACCAAAACCCTCCCAAAACATAGACAGAAATTTTATTTTTCTCTGGATGGGAAGAAGCTGAGGTCTCATATGGTTTGCCTACTCTGTGAGTACATAGCTGAGCTGAGGGCCAATTTAGCACCCAGCCTGGAGTGTCAGTACCTAAGCATACTTCTAGGAGACAGTGTTAGTCATTCGGGCCTTGTTATATCCCTTTGTACTTCAGTACCCAAATTCATAATCTGGCTGGGAGATAAAGTTGTGTTGCTAGACTTGCCTCCACTGTTTAGAAACCCATGCATATATATTTTGGATCTAGTGTTGTTTCCAGAGTTGGCCACAGTACGGCATCTGAACTGAATCCTGGAATTTGATCAGGCTTTGTCTTTATTTGGAGTATGGAATTCGATTAGAATTCTGTGACACACACACAAATCTCTGCAACTACATGATGATTTCACCAGTTTAATTGCAAAACAGAAAGCAGGTCAGCAGGACATTTCACTCTGACACTAGAAACAGACGGGAAGGGCTACCATTCCATAACTGATGGAAATACCATGGGAATGTGGCCTGTGGTAGCCATTGATTTGCATGGCAAGAATTGCTACATGTTTTTAAATATACTGTTAGGTAAGGTAGTTGAGGTATGATTCTGTGGAGTCCAAGAGATAAGTCAGGTGTTATTTTTCTTTGAGCACTGCATACCTAAGCACTTGACTATTCACACAGATTATTTGTGTACTTATGTTGAAAGAAGAAATTTAGAGAGCTGCATGAACACTGTTAACTTTGAAAAGGGAAATCCTTGCTCACATGTTTATCTGAGGAGCTTCCTAGATCTCCTCCTCCAATATAAGTAGTTAATAACCTGGTGAATATTGTACATGAACTTGCTCTCAATGGTGGTGGGAAGTGCCATCAACTCACAGCTGCCTTATGGTGATGCGATAGGGTTTTCAAGGCAAGAAACTAACAGGTGGTTTGCCATTGTCTGTATCTGCATAGCAACCCTGGACTTCCATGGTGGTCTCCCATCCAAATCCTAACTAGGGTTGATCCCGCTTAGCTTTTGAAATCTGACAAGATTGGGCTAGCCTGAACCATTTAGGTCAGGCCAACTGGCTCTTGCTTCCAAGAAAATGTGATTTAAGATTGGCTTGTTCATCTAACATTATCCTTGAAGGGAGGAAAGCACAGGAGTGTTATTCCAGTATTTTCTGTTGAGAAAGCAGCATATCAAATGGAAAGAAAGAGAGCATTCTGGGAAATGGAGCCAAGGAAATGGAATTTTTAAACAGTATAGTTCCTGCAGAAATCAGAGGTGTAGTTCTAGTATCTCTGACAGAGTACATGTTATGTCAACACAGTACATATAAATGTAACACTGTGCTTTTCCTCGCAGCAGTTGTTGTGCATCAAACTTCCCTGTCACAGCTATAGGTCAGCTTTAGTAGAGGGATATATAAAAACAGAATATCTGTGTTAAAAAACCAGTACATTCCATATGTGTATGCATGATTTCAAAATCATTTTTTCCTACAATAACATGATTTAGGAGATGAAAAACTTTCTTTTGCATACCCTCTCTCCATTTCTGTTTCTTAATACAAATACATGTTCCTGAGATTTCATAGCCATTTCATACTATTATAATTGAATAGAAAATACTTCAGCTTGAAAGAAAATTAATGTTTCTTTTGGAGTTTTTGTTGAAAGGATGTCTCAATATGTCTTACCTACTTTTGTGTTTAGCTCCGTTGTAATGTCTTCGTATATTTCACTGCTGTGTGTTTTAATATACATTTTAAATTGCAATTAAAGGCGCTTCAGCTATATTGCTACTGAAAATAAAGTGTTTAATATCAGTTATCATGATTGTCAAAGTGATATTTTGCCAGTAGCTGCCTGGTACCCATCTTACATAGGTATACAAATATATAAATAGTTCAAGAGAGAAAACAAGATTATGAAATACAGGTTGTGATTAGCTTATACTACAGACTGGCCTTTCCCAGGGTATTTCTTCAGAATTCTGTGGAGTGCAGCCTCTCCCCTCTAGGTGCAGCCTCAAATCCCCCCCAGAATTCTTTTTTGGGGTATAAATATGGGATTTTTTTAAAAAAAATCCAGAGACAGCGCTCTCTTCCAACATGTCAAACTGCTTTTTAAACTTTAGGAAATTTAAAAGCACTTCCTGGCATTGATGGGAAAGGCTGCTGAAAGAAATTACATACTCAGTACTCCTGTATGGTGTGCAGAATAATCAGTGGGACATGAGGTTGCAGGTATTTTTTTTAGGGGGGATTAGCATTTCTTCTTCTCATATGGATGGAAATAGGATTCAGCCTTTTTTGAGGCTCAGCAGTTCTGTAAAATAAGGTCTGGAGTTTGGATGTTTCTAAAATAATACAGTGAACTTCAGGATAATTTCATGTTACACTTGTCACTGAATTCCTTAGAGATGTCATAGTCATTCTGTGCTCCTTGATAAGCATAGGCATAAAATATAAATGCTCACAAACATGTTGGTTGTATTCACACTTGACATTTTTGGGTGTACACACAAAGCACCTTATACCTAAAAAATGTCATGTGTAAACATGTACTTTAGGTTACTTTACGTGCCCTACATATGTTGTTAATGTCCTGCTCTTCTGTTTAGCTGCTTTAATGCAAGCCATTAAACTGGTGGTTCTCAAACTGTCTTTGTAGCTCATGCAGCAGCTGCTGGTTCACCACAGAGTTTTATTTTTGTCCACCATGGTAATCTCTTCTCCATCTAGAGCTGAATCCTATGAAGTCCAAGACACTTGCAGAAAGGGATATTCCTCCTACCACAGTAGTCCATTTTGAACTTCAAAAAAGCTGATGCCTGGATTTGGGGTGCTCATTCAGATAAAAAGCAGCATGGATGAGGAGGCTTCATGGAAGCAAGTGAACTGGACAAAATCACCCCTCTTGGTTCATCCACCACCTGCTGGTGCAAGAGGCTCCACTGGCATAAAAGGGAGAAATGATTTCACTCACTCTGTCGTCCTTCCTGTAGCCTCTTGTGGCTTTTTATGTGCTCAGGTCCCCTGAGCCCTGGCATCAGATTTTCATGGGTAAAAAGGGGCTGCTGGAGAATGTGGATCGTGACGGGAAGACCCGTGTTCATGAGTCTCTTCCATTTTTGCTGTGTGGGACCTGACTTCTAGTTTCCAAAAGAATTCCTTTGCTTGGTATAATATCCTCTTGACAAGTGTATGCAGAGTAGGACACAAGTAGAAGGAGAAGAGATCCATGGAACAGGCTGCCTGAAATGGTAGTCCAGTGGGTCAAAAATGTTTGAGAATCCCTGTACTGAGCATTGCAGTTGCCTGTGTTTAAAATGTGTTGCTGCCCCTTAATCATGCATGTTGCACCTCCATTTTTGTGCAGATTGCAGTCCCACTCCTGAAGAGTCAAGCCCAGGTATGTGTGTTTTGTTTTTTACCCATTCATGCCTTTTGCTTAAAAAAAAAAAATCTGCAAACATTGTTTTGGTTTGCATTTAGCACTAAGGAGGTTTGCTGAAGCTGTACAATATTCCATTGAGACATATATTTTGCTGTCAGATTAGTAGGCTGGAACCTTGAGGGCAGGAAATACTGTCTTTAATGTCTTCTTACTGTCTTATCCTTGACACATTGTAAAGATGAGGAGGCAGCCAAAAATAAGGCAATACAAAAGGCAGTCAATAGTTTACATGTTTCCACTTAACTTCCCTGTATTTGCTAATGGTTAAAGAGCAGTGATAAAAGTGGTCTTCTAGCACATGTGGACAGAAACTATGCCCAATTCAGTCAGATGCCATATTAGAAGCCCTTCTGTGGCTACAACATGCCTCTCAGTCATTGAATCTAACCTATTTAAATTGGCAGGAAGCAGTCTGCAGACTAGAAATTGGAATTGCTTGCTTGCCCTTAGGTAATAATGGCATTTTAAACATCCTTGTAGTTAGTATTTCATTGGCAGTTTTTGAGATACAGACTTTGAAGTGCTTAATAATGGTAACCCTATTTCTCCTTACAACAATCTTGTAAAGTGGGTAAGGCAAGAGCAGTCCCAGCCACCCACCTTGTGAGCCTCATGACTGTGTCCGAACCCAGTAGTTTGGATTGGACTTATTATTCCTGTGCTTTGCATTGATCTTGGTTTGTTTTGTACACTTTTCTTCTCTTTCTTGCTCCTGAAAATGTTCTATAACATCTCAGTGCAACTCTGAAATGTTGGAAATTTATTTTTAGAGGATTTTTTTAAAAAAAAAATTAAAACATGTTTGTTGATTTACTGTGTGTGTGTGAGTTTCCATTTGTTTTAGGCATGTTGCCAGGTTCTAACTATAATTACTTAGAATTTTTGTCCATTTGTCAGGACTGTTTTTAAACAAATATTTATTAATTTCTTCATTATGGAAAAGCAGTCTCTGAAAGACTATTCTTAGTTGCATTAAAAAACCTTTAATTTTTCTGTGAAAAGTTCTTCAAAGCAAACATACTTGTCAAAGAATAATCTTTATTTTTCATTGCAAAGATGTTTTAGAGGATTAGATGTTTTTAGAGGATTGGATTGTTTTGGAAAATCTATTTCATAAAAAAAGATTTTTCCTGTTGTTAAAGTAATCCAACTGTGTGTTGAGGAATAAAGCCAAATAATCTTCCTGAATTTATTTTGTGGGATTCTCTATCTACGTGATGGAATATGGATTTAAACTGTCTCATTGCTTTATGATATTTAAAAAATAAGTTTCCATAACGGCCCTTCTTTTGGATGGCTGTCAAGGAAACTTTAGTCATTCCTTGAAGCTTTAGTCAAAGTTAGTTCCAGTTACATTCTAATACCTGAACTGACCCTTTTCTTTCTTAGTTCAGTTCATCCCATTTTATATGGCACAAGCTGGTAGTGGCTTAGTTTCTAGGATGGTAGAAATGTTTTGTTCTACCTCCACGATAAAATTGGTTAAAATAGAACATTGTGTCTTTAAAAATAACGACAATATCTGTTTGCAAGTTCCTTAAGCAAAACATATGCCCTGTTTTTACTGACCAAGTATAGATGGAGCACAGTTTCTAGCCATTTTAAAAATAAATAATATAAGGAACTGCTTTGGTCAGAGTCAGAAAAATGGTCTGCTAACCAACTTTGCAAACTGCTCTCCAGGGCCCGGCAGTCTCTGCAGTCATACATCTTTTGCAATACTATTGCCAGGAGACACTGCGTAACATACCTTGGCCTCATACATGCAAAGCATACTGTAGTCTCTTCTAGGGGTATGCAGTTTTTTTATGTAGTATTTTTCAATTTGAGTCTATTAAACTAGAAAAAATTCCAGGATTCCCAAAAAATCCCAGATCCAACTACCAGTATAGTATTTGGATCTGGGATTTTTGAATTTTTTGGGGGACCAATAGACCCAAACCAAAAAATGCCAGTAAAAAAATACCAGCCCAATCCTGGGACTGGCTTGGCTTCACCTATAAACTGGTTGAAACTACTGAGCACCAGGAGGAGGCAGTGTGGAGCTGCACCTGCAGGGAGTGATTGGCTCCCTGTGGGCACAGTGATCCCTGCTGGGCTGCCCTTTCCTGCTTTAACCTGCTTAAACCAGGCATCAGGAGAAGGCAGCACAGAAGTGTGCCAGTGGGGGACTCTCAACTCCTCACTGACCCAGCTGATCTTGGGCTGGCTTCCCTTACAGCCCGGTGTAAACCAAGCTGCAAGGGAAGCCAACTACAGCCAAGGCAAGTACCTCTCAGCTCCCTGCCACACTGCTGATCCTCAAGCTGACTTCTGCAGTCCTTTTAAAGTTTAAAGCGACTGCATAAGCCTGCATGTCAAACAGCTGAGAGGCGGAAGCTATCTGCTTCTGCCTATCCATTGTTTTCAGACCTACCCCAAATCCCCAGATATATCTGGGATTTTCTCAGGATTCTTCCCCCCACCCTCTCCGCCCAAGAAAATCAGGATACATTTGGGAATTTGAACTATACCTGAAAAATACCAGTAAGTTATTTTTGGGGTATATTATCAGGTCAGGTAGATCTGAATGCACGCCCCTAGTCTCTTTTCAAAATATTCAGACTAAATGGAATAGTTTGAGATGGGAAGGGACCGACTTTATCATGTGAGGAGAGACTGAACTAATTTAACTTGGTGATATTAAAAAGAGAGAGAGAGCAGGAAATGTCTGTGGTAGAGAGAGCAGAAGTGGGTTGTCTCTCCTTTCTCTCATGTGGAATTTCATGCTTCCTTCCCTTGGCAGTACTAACCACTGTCTGGCATAGTACCACTTTTAACCATGGTTAACGTTAGCTAGGATTAGCTTTCCCCCAGGTTATTTTAGAATGTTTCTTTCTTAAAAGCTGATTATAAAAATGCCCAGGGTTTTTGTTGCTATTCCACTCTCTTTCCTTGTCAACACTGTAGGTGAATGGAGTGAGGCTCTTTACCCACTGCTGACAACGCTCACAGACTGTGTGGCCATGATGAGCGATAAGGCAAAGAAAGCAATGGTCTTTCTTCTGATGCAAGACAGCGCACCTACGATAGCTCTTTGCTTGAGCCTTCAGTATCGTCGGGATGTTGTTTTTTGCCAAACTGTAAGCAAGAAAGTAGTGATGTACTAATTAGTTGGACCTGGCATGGGTTAATGAACATGAGAGATTAAATGTTGGGGCAACAGTGGAAGGGCTTCTAGTGTCCTGGACCTCCTGATGGCACCTGGATTTTTGGCTGCTGTGTTGGACTGAATGGGCCATTGGCCTGATCCAACATGGCTTCTTTTATGGTCTTAAGTTTAACAGAGAACAGAATTATCTTTTTTATTTTCTGTAGAAAAGAAGAGTATCTGTTAACAAAGGATGCTAGGCAGATGTAAAACCTGTGGTCTGATCAGCCATCCTCAGGACAACTGTACCAGCACTCCTATCCTCTCACTACACAGGGGAATACATTCTTAGGAATTTCTTGCACACAGAGGATTGTTAGCCTGAGTACACTCCTCACCATACTCATAGCTAAATGTCACCATATATAGTATTTGTTTGGACTTGACTGCTGCAACTACAGAGGCCCATACATTAGTGGCAGAGTCTCCACGCATAGGAGTTTAATGAGCTTTTTCCTCTATCTTTTTTTCTGACTTTTCCCTTCCACACGTGCTCCACAGTGAATCCATACTAGCTTTCAGTGGTGTGTTTGTCACATCTACTGTGGTGACTTCTGTCCCCTTTTTTGCTCCCTTCCCCTTTCATACAGGCTCTATGAGGGTGATATTAAATCTGAAATAAGTATTATTATTTATTTGTCAGTTATGTGTCAGTAGATCATTATAGCACTATAGCAGTTGCCAGTTTCTTTTTAAAGATTCAAAAAGACCTCTGGTTGTTCAGCAGGGCAAAAAAAAAATTCTGGTAAAATGGCATCTGTGTGGGCAGGATCTTTACACAGGGCATGAAAACGCATACTATCCCTTCCATACAGTATTCTAGTGTGCCTGGACTGCATTCTTTCCAAAAGCAAGTCTGGGGGTAAAAAACATATGGAATAGGAAATCCTGGAAGCATTGTGATTGCAGCACAAGGTCATAGTAGAAACTAAAACCTACCTCTAAAAATCTACTCCCATTTGGAACCCAAGGCAGAGGAAAATCACAGAATTATAGAGTTAGAAGGGACCTCCAGGGTCACCCAGTCCAACCCCCTGCACAATGCAGGCAATTCACAAGTACTTCCCAATAAAAATTGTTAGCCTTGAAGGTGCTGCTGGATTCCTGCTTCATTCCTGGGGAGGGGCTGTGGCTGTAAAGGAGCCTAAGTTTTATTTTCAGGGTCTTTTGCTAGAAAGCTTCTTGTTTTAACACCAAATGCATTAAAAAGCCACATAAGTCTTTGCACTTAATGTGTTCCAAGGGACATGAGAATTCTGAACACTTTGGGCAGTGGTCTTCAAATATGTCATTTCCATATTCTCTTTTGCAGCTGACAGCCCTTATCTGTGGCTTCATTATCAAACTGAGGAACTGCCTGCATGATGACGGATTCTTGAGGCAGCTGTACACCATTGGTCTGCTGGCACAATTTGAAAGCCTTTTGAGTACTTATGGTAAAGAACAACCCACCTATAACCCCCTCCCCCTAGTGCCACCAGTAAGCATTCCAGGTCATTTTGGAATTTCTGAGTTTTCTCTCTCCAATGCTTTGGGAAAGTGTACATATCAGATTATACATGCCTTGCTATTTTAGCAACAAAAAAGTTTGAACTGGAACCAGGGTTTTTTTTTTTTAGAACGAACTCAGTTGCATATTAGGCCACACACCCCTGATTGTAGCCAATCCTCCAAGAGCTTACTGTAGGCCCTATAAGAAGAGCCCTGTAAGCTCATGGAGGATTGGCTACATCAGGGGTGTTTGGCCTAATATGCAAAGGAGTTCCTGCTACAAAAAAAGCCCGCCCTGGAACTATGAAGCGCAGTTATATTTTAAACTAATAAATAAAACAATGTATGACTTTATGAGCAGTACAGTTGTATGTTGATAAATCTGAGCCAAATCTAGTGAACTGCACAACTAGCTCTGGGCAATGGGGCTTTTTGGAGGAGCGGCTTCCTTTCCTCTCCATTTTATAAAAAGATAACTTCTAAAACTTTACAAGGGTTTTTAGGGGGCTGCTTCTTCATAGAAGCACAAGCAGATCTTACTGGTGGAACAGGTACTTTACACTTCCTACTGTCTTCTGCAGCATCCTTCTTACCAGGAAGCTGTGCCTGAGGGTTGAAGGACCCTTGGGAACAGTGTAGGTAGGCTACTGCATAAAAGGCTACCCCCAATGTAAAAAATCCTACGAGGTGTGCATACAAGCCATCTGATGCACTTCAAGTAGTTATTTGAATTGTGGCCTTGTTTCTAGTAGTGACAGTTGCTTTGCTCATTGTAGCTCACTTTTTTCCTTAATAGGAATTGAAGTATCAGCCAGATTAACATTAGGTACTTTAGGAAAAAAGTCACTTGCAACTGAGACATATTTTGGGAGGTGGGTTTCATGGATAAATTATCCTGATCTGAATTAGTTTGAAAAGTTTCAACATTCCCAGTTTATAAATGCCCCACATGGTTGTGTAATAAAATCAGATTCTAGAAAACAATGAGCTTGACAAGAGTACTTTAAACATCACTGCCTTTAAAATTAATCTCTAAGGCTGATGCTCTGATTCTGGGTGCACTAACTTGGAAACAATATAGTTTGAAATCCAAAAAACTTGCATCAAAGAAAAAGTGGTTAAAATCAGAATGTTAAGATTGGATTCATTTAAAATACTTATCAAATTTCAGAGTCAGAATTTAATATCCTTTGAAATTAAATTAAATTAAATTCTGATTTTTTTTCCTGTGTTGGACTTTGTGCAAAAATTTAAATTAGTGGTTTTTAGTTCAAATAAGAACATTAAATATATAGGTATGTCTGTGGATGCATTTTCTTACTTTTTCAGTCCTTAATCAAATTTGTGTTGTTTTCCACGTTTTCTGTATAACAAACGATTCTTCTTATCCCATTTTTCACTTAGGTGAAGAGCTGGCAATGCTAGAAGACATGAGTGTGGGGATAATGGACTTAAGGAATGTAACATTTAAAGTAACTCAGGCCACATCAAATGCATCTGCTGACATGCTGCCAGTCATTACAGGAAATCGGTAAAAATAAACTGGATGGGAGGGAGAAATTGTGAAAGCAGGTCCTGATAAAAATAGAATATTTGATTAATATGAACTGGGCAAAAATATGCTTCTTCTGCATAGACGTTTTTGAGGCTAGTTTTGATCAATGATGAACTGTTAGCTTCTTGTGTACAACCAAAAAACAGCTATGAAAAGTGTATCACAATCAATGTTTTGTTATATTTGTTCTTTCTATATGAACACTTCTGTTCATTTGCTGGGAAAATATTATGGGTGATAATGGGGGAAGAAAAACTGGCCTGTTTCAGCATAGTTCTGGAGGAGAAAAACAATGCTTTATGCATAGGAGTGTGGAAGACTTGGCCGTGTGGGTATTCCACTGATGTTCCAATGGAATTGTGGCATTTCCTACATTAGAATGCTCTTTTATTTAAGAGGTTCTGTCTTGAGTAGCGAAGTTTCTACATCCTTAAGACAAAATGTGCAAATAAGCTCAGAATTTGTTAAACCTGTGGCTGCTGAAGAGATTTAATAACATTCTAGAAGTACAAGAATCACAGCATCCAGAGAATAAGTTGTGCTCCTTTACTCTGTGTTTATTTACTATGGGAACAAAAGATGACTGGACATTAATCTTGCTGAACATATGTCAAAGAATATTAATGGCCATATAAGACATTTATGAGAGGTCTGTTTGGCCAGTATAAGAGCCCTATTCTGTCCTTTTCTACATGTTCAAAATTACCGATCCTGTTTAACAGGTTTTCTTTTAAAATTCTGCTTTAAATTAGTGATGGGTTTAATGTGAGAATTCCATTGCCAAGCACCTTATTTGATGCCCTGCCCCGTGAGATTCAGAGTGGCATGCTGCTGAGAGTTCAGCCTGTGCTCTTCAATGTGGGGATCAATGAACAACAAACCTTAGCAGAGAAGTACGTATAATTCTGTTTTAAAATGCTTTGTGTTTAACTGTGGTGAAACAATTTATTTGAGCACTGGGAGTATATTGAGTTAATTAATAGACAAATCCAGTTAATTATTTCTTGATTTTCCAAATGATTGCTTAGGAATAAGCTGAAGACATGTACCTGTTTGGAGCATTCTTCTTTCTTTAATAAATATTGGTCATTTATTTATCTTATTCTCATAATGTGGGTTTCTCTTCACCCTTATTTTCCTTCTGTTGTATAGGATCTGGCCTAAATAGTATTATTGATCAGCTATGAGCTTTGTGCCATTGGTGGGTATCTATCATTAAATCCTATTATGAGTGACCTGGTAGAATTTTACAGAATCCTATTGTACGGATTTTAAGTGTCTGGAGTACAGAATATACCAATTAGTATAACTAATTTGTTCATTGTTGGGAACTGAGCTTGGTGAGAAAAATGTATGTATGTGTGTATTTACTAATGCACCATATTTGGTCATTAAAGGTTTGGGGACACCTCTTTACAAGAAGTGATTAACATGGAAAGTTTAGTACGGTTGAATTCCTATTTTGAGCAGTTCAAAGAAGTTTTGCCTGAAGATTGTAAGTATATGTTGGAATTTCACTTAAGCAGTGAGATTTCTGTAAAACATTTTTGTCCAAATACTGCAAAGGTCAACAGTCAATGCTTCCTGAATGCACTGAGATATTCTGATTCCAGCAAATCCTCAATCTACTCATGGGAGGATTGATAGGATTTCAGCTAAAGTTATTAAATAAAAGACAAGGGAGATTGTCCCTCTCTCAGTTTCATGGCACACTGTCTTAAAGGATTGGCAGTATACAGAGGCTCGAACTTCATGTCACAGTGAAAGTCCTGTTGTTAAAACTTGGTATTCAGGAATGATCCAATTTTAAGCTAAAGGAATGTGTGAAACCCTCCCACCCACTGCTTATTCCCCCACAGCTCCTCACCTGACATATTTTTCTCTTAGCTGGGCTGGCATTGGAACCCATTGGGGGAAGAATTTGGTGAAGTACACAGTGGACAGAGGGGAAAGTTGAGTGCTTCTTACTCACCTTCCTCCCCCTTTTAATTCTTAAAATGCCATACCGCTCTATCTTGATACACGATTGGGGCAGATTGGGCATAAACATGTCTGCCAACCTCCAGTGTAGTTTGAACCTCAGTGAAGAACAGGAATATGAGTATCTCCATGTTGCAAAACTGATAGAAATCAAAATAAGATATTTCCAGTTCCAGGAAGGATTAAGCCACTTCCAAGACACACACCCCTGCAATGTCTTATGTAAAGTGTTGTGAGCAATTAATGTTTTAAAGTAGGTGTTTAATGTATAATAAAAAGACCAATTAAACTGGCATAGTTTTCAAGACTCTAGTTCCTGGAATACAAAATCTGTCCACTGGTAGCAACTAATTGAGTTCACAGTTCATATCCATAAAACTTCTAAGGTATTACAGAAAATATGACCCTACTAAGCATTTATTTTAATGCATGATATGATGCATACTTAAGTAAATGCTGACCCCTGAGGAGACATACTCTTGTTTTGTGTTTGGTTTTAAATTTAAGGTCTACCTCGATCTCGTAGTCAAACGTGCCTGCCTGAACTGCTGCGGTTTCTGGGACAGAATGTACATGCAAGGAAAAATAAGAATGTTGATATTCTTTGGCAAGCTGCTGAGGTATTTACTGTTACTTCATTATAACAGTACTTTGATGGATACACGCTTACAACTCAGTTTGCCATTTACCTGTTCACTTGAAGCTAATGGAAATCTCCCCCAGGAAAACAACCTAGATTCGTAGATAATTTTTTTCTTTTGAAGGCTGACCATGATGTAATTCTGTCCTTACCAAACTCTGCCCATTCCTTATTCCACTGTCCATGTGGCTTATTGCTTTAATAGTTGGGAAACAGCTGTATTCTTTATTGACTCTGCAAAGAAGACTGACAATTGATATTCTTTTCTAGATTTGCCGCAGACTTAATGGTGTTCGGTTTACAAGCTGTAAAAGCGCCAAGGATAGGACTGCCATGTCGGTGACTCTGGAGCAGTGTTTAATATTACAGCATGAGCATGGAATGGCTCCTCAGGTCTTCACACAGGCCCTGGAATGCATGCGGAGGTAAGAACTGGTTTGCTTAAAGGCCACTTGTTCCTTATCCTGGAGCCATGTAAACTGCAGATGGGTGACTCAGTCTTTGATAGGTAGAGTTATACATTAAATACGTTAAGGATGTTAAATTGCCCAGACTACAGCTGCCTGATATACTTTAGATCTCACTTAATATGTTCAAAATGAAGAACTGGCACATTTACATTTTTAAAAAATCCTTCAAAGATGAACCTAGTGGGTTAGTTCAGTTTTTATTAGTTTATTGGACAGTTACCAAGATAAAAGGAATGGCAAAGCAGACAGTTTTTTCTGATCTGCCATTTCAAAAGTTTGTAAACTGAAATATTACCTTGGATGCCAGTTTGTTGTTTCACACCATTTCCTTAGAGGGAATCTTTTTTGTGACATACACATCTGCAGGTTGCATTGGTTTGCTATGCTTACTCTTCAGTAGCGGTACAATTTGTTCCTTTAGCAAATTGTCATTATGAATGTTTCATGATGCAGCAGTCAAAACCCATCACAACCTGTCATACCAATTTAACCTCTGTTTTCTGAAGCAGCAGACGTGTTTTCAAAATTAAATTCTCCTTTTAAAAAAAAAGTGAATGTTTATTGTTGTCCAATACATTGTTTCAAGCACTGCTGGAGAGCTCCAAGTTTACATACCCCCCTCCCCCCAAAAAAGAAAGGATAAGAAATCCCGTTTTAGTCTTTTATCAGTGTGGTTCAGCACTACTGTGGAGTCCTGTTTTCAGCATTCGCTCTTGCTGACTGTATTGTGTGTCTTCTCACCAAATTCTCTAGTGTTCAATTCTCTTATCCTTTCTGTATGTCTTTGCTATTTGACCTTTTCTGAATCTTCAATGGTCTGCGAAAAAAGTATTCATTGCTAGTGACGTGTTCATATTTCTGCCTTCTGAAGCTTGTCCATAAACTATAGGGTTCCATGAGATGGAATCCCACCAAGTGCAACTGATGTATGATTAAACCAGCTACGATGTTCAGAATATTATGCCAAAATATGAGAAACAGAAACATGCCCAATTGTTTTCTTATTAATTTTTCAGTAGTATTTTATGGTTTGTACTTTTAATCCCCCAAATTTGGTAATTTTGTGTTAAAATCAATTCTGTGTTGAAAGTGCTGAACAATGGCTGGTTTGCATTTAGTATCTTTAGCCCAGATCTGGAACTTGGGGGAGGGAGTAGAATTCCTTGTCATTATGTTGTTTTGAACAACTAGGAGAAAAACTATGGATGTTCATATGTAACAAAATTTGGAACATGTAAGTGTTGGAATTCTCTTACAATTCAAATTTTGTAATTAACAAATAAAAATGGAACAAGAAGACATTCCTTGGCTTGATTCTCTGCCTTGATAGTGTAGATTTGAAGAGAGAATTCATGAAAAGATCTTGCTGAACTATTAAAATAGCTGCTAGCTGGTTGGTTAAAGTTAATTTATGTTGCTTGAAATGAAGATAGCTTTCACATCCGGTACTGCAAAATAGCTTTTTTTGCATCAAGGTAGTATATTTATATCTTATGCTTACTTTTAAAATTACAAGGTGAGACCTTTCCAAGGAACTGTGGAGACAACAACTTGGGGACCCCCCCCCCCCCAGCTCTCTGTGCCCTCATAGGCTTGAGCAGTTGATCTTCCTTCCATCCTTTTTGTCCCATTAACACACCCAGCTTCTCTCAACATTTTGCCCATCTGGAGCATTTTCAGTCCTCATCGGGCCAGTTTTTAGAGTGTCCTCCCTTTCTTTTTGTTAATTTACAAAGTCATATTTTCTGTATACCACCTGGGGAGTCTGCTGAGATTCCTGTCCTGTTCATGGATGTCCCAGTTTTTCTGTGTTTTGTTATCTACACCCTGCATTGCTAGCCTGTTTACTAATTAGATAGAATAACAAGCTAGGGGCCTACAAGGAATTACAAGGGGAGAGATAATTTGGAAATTCCACCCTGCCCCCACTTCTCAATCTTTTATAGTGGTGATACCATTTGTCTTCAGCCTAAATCATGAACAAAGAATCAACAGTGATCAGATCTAAGGGGGAGGGGTACTTACCATCTGAACCCAAAAGGCTAAAATTTATTTTTAGTTTTGAAAATTTAAAATGAAACTATTAGTCAAAATTATTGTCCCAAATATAGGGTAGATGAAGAATTCTTGGTGGACAAGTCACCCTTTCTTAGCAGGTAGCACTTTTGGCTAAGAAAGAGGCCAATTTATTATGCTCATCAGTTTTTTAATGCCTTAAAAAGCATTTTCAGACTTAACCTACTAACTATTTTTAATGTGTCTATATTTAGTAACTAGGTTATTGCATTAACTCAATACAATTCTCATTGAAGAATTATTGAAAGGGTCAAATGCTATAATGGTTATTCATGTTCAGTTTTCTTTTCAGAGCTCCATTTCTTTGCAGCATGTGGAAGCATGGCTGAGTAGCATGGGACATTGCTTGGCGAAATGAGAAAATGAACATGGAAAACCATTGTTGTTCAACCTACATGTATTTATTTTCAGTAGACTACAGTATTCTTTCTTATTTTCTCTTTTTATTCTCTTTCTCTCTCCTTTATTCTATAATTGTGCCTTTTATTATTATTTTTTAAAATTGGCACACCTTCCTTCCTTCCTTTTACTTAACATATTCTATTTTCTGTTGTGGCTTCTTCAACATTTTTTCTTCTCTTCCCTGTATTATTTTTTTCTTTGCCACTTTTTGGTTTTATTTTGTCGTTGTTTTGGTACACCTGTTGCATGGCATATCTTTTGGGTACATCCATTGCATGTCTGTGTTCCTTTCTTCCTCTTATTTTCTGTTCTCCCTGAACTTCTTCCTTTTCACAGTATTGGAACACGGGAGGTAGTCACCCAGAAGAACTTGTGTGGCCTGGTGCCCATCCGGGATTTCAGGCTAGACCCCAGTCTTCTCTACTCTATTCCTTTGCTAGCTCTAAGCCCCAATTTACTGATTGTGTGGCTGTTTCTGAGCATTGCATACCTGGTGGCCAGATTACGTTGCAAATGAAGATGAATTTTAAAAGCAAACAAAGCAAAAATCCAATGAAGTGCCAGAATATTTATCACCACCTGGTACCTATTTTGTCAAAAGAATGTGTCATAGCATTGTCTGCCAAGAATTATTATTATGCCTTACAATTTTGTGTTTCTATTGTACTAAACTTGTAAATACACATCAAATTATTTTATGAAAAGGAATTGTATTGAACGCTTAAACTGTTGTTACACTTTCAGTGCTTGTAACATAGTCTGACAGCAGCCTGTTACCTTGGTACTTTAGCTATCCTGAAGATTAGTTTCTCTTACCAAATATTTTTTCAGGCATCCAAATCATCTGTCTCTCTCTCTTATGCAGTTTTGTTTCCAAAGTTTCATGTACTCTAGAGAAAGGTATCTAAAAAGAATTTGTACCTTTTTTTGTATATTCTTAAAAATATGTCAGTCTTACTTTTCATATTTACATGATACAAGAAGAAAAAATGTGGGAGTTTGTAACATTTGTCTGAACAATTATACTGAATACCTTTCTAACGAACTTCCAAACATAATCTCTAAATTAGGAAAGTATGTAGAACCATGCACTTGTTCCTTTGTCATACTTAATTATATTGCAACATACTATATCAACTAAAAAATTAACTTGAATTGCAGTATACTGCATGCAATATACTTTCAATATATTTATATATCTACTTTTTTATTGTATCAAAAAGGGGAAAGTATGCAGAAAGAGTAGCTACTAATCATCTGTAGTTCCATTTGAATCGTCAGAAAAATATTTTTATAATATGTATGATGGTATCATATGTTGTTTAATGCTGATGTTAAATATTGCCATAAAAAGTTGCACTAATCAGTTCACTGTTAACTTTAAGATAATTCTGATGAAATCATCTTAAATATTTGAAAGATGCTAATATATGTCAGAGACTGTTCCCACCCAATTACCCTCAAAGTTAAATGAGAATGAATGTCTACCATTGTTACATTGATTTATTTAAATATACATCTTCAGAAAACTCATAGCTTAAATACTAAATTTCCATTTTTGTGATGAATTTCATAAGGTAAAAATTATTAGATATTAAATACGAATTATATGGCTGAGAGAATTCTAAATTTCATGTTCTGTTGTGCTACAAACTACACATACTAGTAGGTGTATTGGATCAAATTAATTTTGACTGGCATAAGAGGTGGCTGTAGCCTCAACTACAGCCATCTTTGGACTCATAGAATGCTCCATTGTGCCTGGGCCCCATGATGCTCCAATAACAACTATAAGAAGTAGTCATGTGAGTTGGGTAGCTGAGTTCTTTCGCATGCAAAAATAACCTGTTCCTTTGGGGAACTATGACACTAGTGTTTAAAATATTCAGATAACTACTGCTTTTTCAAGACAACTTAAAATAGTTTATAAGAAGAAAATAGAATCTAAAGCCAATAAAATACCAAAACATATTTGAAAGAAGAGCCCAGACCAGCCAAATTCCTGTTCTAAAAGATCTTTACAGGCTTTCCAATACTCTAGCATAGAAGTAGCACTCGAGAGATAAGGTTGCTTCTTCAGAAACAAGATTCCAGAATTTATGGACTAGAACAACTTCTAGCTGTTACTGTCTTAAGCCGTCAAAACAATATATTGAATGAGCAATGCATATTAACTAAACTGTGGGATGTAGAGCAAGCTGATACAAGGTATGAAGGTACAAGATAGGGTATAAGTCCAAAAAATAGCTTGAATTGTGCCTAGGAGCAGATTGATAACCAATATAACTAATGCAGAACAAGCTGAATACATGTGAATCTCTCATGCATTTATTTAAAATATTGATGAGACATAATTATGTCTTGTTTTCCACCTGACTCACATAGGAGTATATTTGACCACACTTACGGCAATAAGCCCATTAATTTCAATCACTTGTGCTGCCAGATAATGCATGATGATAGCTGATAGGAAAGATTCACCTGTTCATTTGACGATAGTTTCAAGCGGGTAGCTATATTGGTCTGCAGTAGAAGAGCTATTTTGAGTCCTGAGTTACCTTCAAGGCCAATAAGATTTCCAGGTTATAAGTTTTCAAACCTCCCTTCATCAGATATTATTCATTTGAAGTTGACATCACATGTACTAAATTGTGTCTCTTGGGGTGGGGGTGGGGCGGGAAGTAGGATCCTGCTCAACTAGGGTCTGAATCACATCAGTTTGCAAGGGCATAGTTTACAGTGCATACAACAAAACTTTGTCGCCAGGAGTGAGTAATTTTTTTCCACTGACAATCAGATAGGGAAGCTTTTGTAAACCAGAAAAATATTTTTAATACTTATCTTTCTTCCTTCCAGCTGCTACAGATAATTAATTTATAGGTATGTTTGGGCAGGCTGTATAGTAGATACCTCTCCTCTTCTCTCTGATGCTAAAACAGTAGCTGCTATATGTACAGAGCTTTGTGTGCATACTGGAGCCCAGGAGTGATCCAGGTTGCACCACAAGGACTGTAATTTGTACAGAGTAGCCTGTAATTCACCATGACAGTACACATATATTTCCCTTATAATCAAAAGGTTCTGTGCCTTTTTCTGTAATGGTAATGGTTTTTCCTTAAAACATTTTTGTGCTTTAAAAGTGACGCTGAATAATATGAATTGTAGCAAAGACAGATACTGCAAGGAATTAAGAGTTCCAGTACTATGTTTAAGGAAGGAAAATAAAACATTTACTTGTGAAATAAAACAACATAAAATGCTTATTATTAGACACAGAGTTCATGTAATTAGTCAATCCCAGCTATGTAAAAATTTGCACATAATCCAGATAAAGATCCACAAATGTACGTTCTTCTTGGTTTCAGTGCAAGAGAATGAATATGCTTAAGCCTCCAACTAAAATCAACTGAGTTGTAAAAAAGCCTGTTTGGCTGGGTTGGGCCTCACATTGAAATTGGAATACATTATTATCAATGAAAATCTCAGCTCACCTTGGAAATAAAGATGCTGCAGTTTAACAAGGAGCATGTTAATTGTTGCTGTCATTAGTCTTTAAATTTCAAATAAATTACATCTGTCATATGTTTGTATACTGTCTTACAGTGATGCTCTAGCATGAAACCACTCTCATTTTCCCTTGTTAACTTTTGTGTGTCAAAGAAGCCAAAGAAAGAAAATGGGAAAACATTTTATGATGGTCTAAATTAATTTATGTCTATTAAAATTTTGTGCTTCCTTGCTGTACAGCTGTTCTTGAGAGCCATCAGTTTTCAGGAAATCGAATGGTCTTTGCAATAGAGTTCAGAATCTAAATGTAGAAAGTGCAATAGATCTCAGAAAGAGAGTATCACTAACCGCACAGGCTTTCATCAAGCCCTAACCATAGTGTCCTTTTAGGTATGGAAAGTACTGACCCAAATTCCTCTTAGTTCCAGAGCCTGAAATTGGTTTGCACATCTTGGATAAGAAAGAACATGCTTAGTGTTAACCATGATTAGCACTATGATAGACTTGGGTCAGCACACCAATCAGTTGACCAACACTTACTTGAGCATGGTTGTCACATATTCTATGAAGCCAAGCCTGCCCTTGGCAGATGGCAACTATCCTTTTTGTTGTTTCATTGTGATGCCATTGTTTGTGAGTGAGGGCATGAGTATGAGGTCCTTTTGCCCTATCGCCCTGCAGCCATCAGGGGCAGCCCTAACAGAAAAGCTTCTCCTACTGGCCAACTGTAATTACAGGCATTTCCAAAGCAGAACTTTATTTGTTGTCTAGTTAGCACAACTGCCTGTAAAAATTTACTTTTAAAAAGTCATTGTTACTTGATTCTAATTTTGAAACTGTAGGCCAACCTTGGTGGTCAACATAAAAGCCAAAGAAAAGATTTGTTTAATAAATTGTTCACGATTAAAGAAACCGTATCTAACATTAACAGTTAGAATTATAATGATTTCTTACAATTTTTACAATGGTGATTTCATTGTTTTAAACAGTTAAAATATTTGACCAGTATTTAATCTAACTATTAAACAAATATTTTGACTAGTAAAATAGCCACCCTAGTACATACCTATAAATAAAATTTAAGCTGAGAAGGAAGTGGAAATCTGTACCAGACAGGGAAAGGAGGGCATAGGAGCCCACTACCCACTGCTGTTCTTCTAACCATGGTCTGGAGTCAGCTGTGTTACTTCTACAGTAATAATAAATTTAATAAATTTTATTTATATCCCGCCCTCCCCGCCTAGGCAGGCTCAGGGCGGCTGACAAGAGTTCGATAAAATTATACAATATAAAATATACAATATAAGGTAATTTAAAACAACATTTAAGTTATACATTGATTTAAAACAACAATCTAAAACCAGTTCCAAATGTCTGGATCATTCCATAATTTAAACGGCGGTGATCTTCCTGATGTTATCTGTACACTTGTATTATGGCAGGGGTCACTAGATAAATAGTTGGTAATTAAACAGCCATCCTATCAAGTTCTACAAACGCCTGCTTGAAAAGGATGGTCTTACAGGCCCTGCGGAATTGGTCCAAATTCCGCAGGGCCCGTACCTCCTCCGGAAGTTGATTCCAAAGGCACGGGGCTATAACAGAGAAGGCCCGTGCCCGTGTACTCTGTAATTTCGCCTCCTTTGGCCCAGGGATAGTCAGCGTGTTCTTCCCTGCCGACCTCAGTGCTCTTTGGGGCTCATATGGGGAATATGAAGAAAATAGGCAAATATGAAGAAAAAAATTATATTCCAAAATGCTTACAGCATTTGGTGAATGTTGATGACTATTTTGAAAAGAGTATTTTTCAAACAATTTAGCAATGTCAGAATTGAGGGACTGTATTTTTTATTATTATTATTATTATTATTATTATTATTATTATTATTATTATTATTATTAATTAATTTATTTATTTCATTTATATCCCGCCCTCCCCCACCTAGGCAGGCTCAGGGCGGCTAACAACATTCCATAAAAACATACAGTAATAAATAAAACCCTAGATTTACAATATAGAACAATAAGACATTAAAACAGTAAGTTAAAACCAATCCAGTAAATACATTGATTTACATAATAATACTGTGATTACAATACAATACAATAGGCTGATTACATACTAATGTATGGCAAATTATCCAGTTAGAACTAACTCTCAGTAAGGCTCTTGATAAACTAATATGTAGGAAACAATAGTTATTGAAAAGCATTCATTTCAAGACTAGCATTTTCTTTTAGCTCATTAATCCCATGGTGGCTTGAATCAAGAGTTTTAGAGCCCTATATGCAATGAAATGACCTAAAACTTCAGAGCACCTGTATCATGAAATTCATAGGAGCATCACAGAGAGAAATGTGCATTGCAGCTAGATAACACTGTTGCTTTTTAGAACTGCAAGGCTTAGTAGCCAGACCACAGCATGTTTCTATTTCATGTTCATCATACCTGCGTTGTTTAGTGATCCACTGCTTCCAATATTTGCGATGGCAAATTATTCAAGCTCCCATTATAGTATTTTAACATTATGAAATGACCAGCTCATGTCACCACAGCCAAAATATTTTGTTTGATTTTTTTGTTTTTACTGCTGTCATTTTTGTGCTTGTCTTTTTTTCCCCAGTGAGGGTTGTCGAAGAGAAAATACAATGAAGAATGTTGGATGTCGCAAGTATGCATTTAATTCCCTGCAACTGAAGGCTTTCCCCAAGCATTACAGGCCTCCTGAAGGAACTTATGGAAAAGTTGAATCATAAGATTATAGTGTCTTGCAATCAGTTGTTCCGTTAAAACATGTGGATACACTCAACTTTAGTATATGAACTTTGGCAATAAAGTCAAAAACAATTTTTGTACGTTTCACTAGGTAACACTGAGTTGAATTGGATTCCCTAGGAATAATTATTCTCCCTTATAACATGAAAATATTGTGATGACTATCTGCTTATATAACTATCCATCAGTTTATGTAAGATGCCTGAATATACTACATCACTGATTTCTTACCTATATGCCTAAAGAAGGGAGGTAACTCCTAGACTGTCCAGGATTTTATGAATGATATTTAGGCAGCTGTTTCACACATCTTTTTATACTGATTTGATTTGAGATTTTCATAATACTTTTTAGAACCTCAGAGTTGTAAATAGTAAACTAAAGGACACAAGGCAGTTTGGTAAGAGGCATTGTTACAGCAAAAGCTCCACTTTTAAAACTAGGGCAGCACAATACATTTTAAACCAGGAGCTTAACATGTTTTACTATATATGGAACACTATTAATTTGTAATATACAAGCCCAGGAACTGACACAAGACCCACTTGGTTCAGAAATTGAATTGGGCCTGTGATGCCTTCAGTTGACTTCAGAAATGTTTACAATTTTCATTATTTTTGAGTAGCTGTCAAATCCAACATTTCAGCTAGTTTAAGACAGAAGACTCTTTTGGCATGCAAGAAGGCTATGTTGGTGATTGCAGGACCCAGACAGAAAAAAAATGTGTGGGAAAAGACTACAATGAGGAAGGGAATCAGATGAGATCCTTTTTGCACCAATGAAAAAACTGGCAGGATCCCAGCTAGTATTTAAATTGCATGGTCAAGAGACAGTAGCATGCAACAGAGCACTGCATGTGACTTGTAATCATGGGTGGTAATTGTGAGCAGTAAGACTCCTGGCATTGCAAGCCAGGTAGGAAAAGTGCAAACTCCTATGCCCTGTAAAGTGCCAATGGGGATTTCATGGGCCAGGTCACTTGTATTTGGATCATCTGTTGTTTCAGATCCTGTTACTTTGGGCCCTTTTCTATGTGCATTAGGCATGTTACTTCACACAGCAATGTTCAGTGGAAGCCAATATTTTGAAGCAGATCTCTGGATTTTGTCCCCTGCTCACTGCAGTACCTTATGCAGGTTACTTGTACAGTTTTTAGCTGTTCCATGCAAACACATCTTCTATCAAATACCTAAAGTGCTTGAAGGATAGCATGACTCTGTTTAGCATTTGAGATATCTAAGGGGCTTAGGTGTGCATAAATCTGCATAGGCATCAGGTTGTGATTTTCTCATTTCCCTTTTTCACTTCCATTTAGATTTAGATAGCATTTTAAAATGTAAAGGACTTTATACTTCCAGAGCATTATGTACTACACACAACCAAATGTTTCCCATGATTTTTATGTGTCTCCCTAATTGTTGAGTATGATATTTTGAATATTAGTCCTACCAAGAGCTTTCTTTTTGTTAATATCCACTATTTCAGGGCAGTGGTTTGCTTTTTCATTCATTGTTACAGCATCAGTAGAAAGTGGGTTTTAATTTGTTGATTAACAGTAACAATTGGTGTACTAACAACTATTAAATGTAAAATCCTATTTTTTCAAATCTCTTCTGAGACCCAGTTCATATATTTGTTTTAGAGGTGATAACATCTGCACATGGTGATTTTATTGTGTCGTCTTCACATGGGAGAGGGTTGTGCAGAAAGCCTCCATGTGACAAATGCAAGTCAGTTACGACTTTATATAGATAGCGACATGAATTTACCCCCTTGTAAGTTGTTTCAGCACAAAAATAAATGTGTGAGTGCTGCAGTAGATGGTAAGATGGTGCAATACATTCCGCTGCTGACCCTAATACACATTCATCAGTTCCTCCAGTAAATAGTGTATATTTCAAAGTAAGAATGAAGCATTGGTTTCTGAACCATATCATGTTCTATCTTGGTTTATTCTAGTGTATGATATTCAAAGATTTTCTTTTCACTCTAAGGCTGCAATCCAAAATAAACTTTTATAAGTACACTTATTTAGAATCATGGGTCTTGTAATGGAATGTGGTTCAGTTTGCCTCAAGAAAATAACTTAATATACATGTGGTATTTTCTAAGTGCGTTTTACTTCTTTCTGATGTTTTTGTTTGCACTTTAATTTCTTGCAGCTTTTGATTATTAATTCTATTCCAGTGGTAACTGCTTTTCACTGTTTGCTGTTAGCAATTCAGTGTCTTACCTGCTCTGTAGACATTGTACTCATGATTTTGCTGAATTTGGTTCTTTTTTACTGCTTCAGTCTTTCTTGCCATTACGAAGTTATGATCCCATGTTACCTGTTTAACCTCAGATCTCTGCACCATGTCAAATGTTGTGAAATGTTAAACTTATACAGTTGAGAAAAGTCTTACTGATATAGTAGACAAATTTGTATTTTTAATTTATTCTGTTCCCAAACCTCTTATTTTGATATATTTTAATCACATATTTAAAATACCTTTAGTTTTAAATACTCTTAGATGGAAGACTTGTACAGTTATTAGTTAAGATTTTGGTAATTCTAAAGTAAGCAAGTAAATGTTTATGATTGTACATACAGATGTATATGCCTGTATGACATTTCTAGATACAACATGCGTGTCCTGTTTTGGCCCCCTTTTCAGGCACAGCAGCTCCTATAGCTTCTCCCCATTCTTGAGGTGTGCCAATTCATTTATATGGAAAGCATAGCTCTGCATATACAAGGAGATGCATGCTGCACTGCTCTTTTCATTGAATAAATGTGAACCCCATATCACTGGAGGGCTGTTTGTGCATCAGAGCCCAAAAGGCACTCTTGCATGGGACATATGTCAGCACTGTAAAGTGTGCTAGGAAAATTTTAGGCCAGATGTCCAACCTATTTGTTTAGCATCACTTTAATTAAGACCCTTTTAAAATGCAATCAGTCTTTATTAAATACTTGAATTCTATTAAAATTGCTTGTTTTACAAAACTGCTTTCACATTGGACTTTGCTAACAGCATTGCAGTAATATTCAGAATAATTTCTAAACTCTTCATGTTCATTCTTTGCTCTTCCTTTTTAAAGTGGGGAACACCAACTGCACTGTTGCATTAGATACAAGGAAGGGGTGCAGTAGTGCAGTCTCACTCTTTTTGGTTGCAATAAGCAGAACAACCCTGTCCAGCGCATCTTTTATACATAAAATATGTCATGCACGTAAATAGGATCCCACAAAGACCAGAGTGAGCAGAGCTTGATAAAAAATGGAAAACTGTGAAACAAATTCGTGTAGGAAATGTCATATGTCTGATTTTTAAAAAATGTTTTAATTTTGCACAGGAAAGACATTCTTAAGGATTACAATGATATGAAGTTCTAGCTAATGTTCTTTTTGAGTACCTTTTTAAAAAAAATGAAGAATACTTCAGAAGAAAACTGCTGCCAAGTTATGTTCTGTGTATATTCTGTGAAAGCTCCCGCAGCACAGTTGCCTTTGGGTTTCACCTATGTATGTAGAGTTAATGTACAGCACAGTTTTGTCCCAACACAGTTGTACTTGCCAAGCTTTGTGCATTGAATTTTTTTTATTTATTTGGTTGTTTGGGGGCAGTATTAATATACCATAAACATATGGTTACTGTTTTATATAGTCTTAATTCATCCAATCCATGTATGCTGTAAATGTGCTAGTCTTTAGGGATTAAAAAAAAATAAAGAACTGACAAGAATGCTGAGATGACTATTTCTTCAATTGTTAAATGCGATTTTCAAGGATGGGCATTTAATTCTTTATTTAACTACTTCATCAGTTTTCCTTGGTAGACATTGCTTTGATGCTCTTAAACTTTTGTTTCTTGTTGCTGGTGAAGACATTCCTACTACTGTGCTTTCAAACATGATGAAGAATAACTGCATATTTCTCCTCTTAATTAGTGCTTAGTGAGTCCATGCAAAATGAGAATTCACTCATTATGTCTGAAGATGTGGGGCTTTAGTCCACAAATGTTTATGCTGTAATAAAACTTAATTAGTCTTTAAAGTGCTACCAGACCCTTGTCTATTCTTCTGAGGTTTACAATTGGAAATCTAATGTGATTTAGTCCAATATTTTTTTATTATATAGCTGCAGGAGCAGCAGTATAGGTAAGATACATTGATTTTCAATGTCGTACTATTTAAATAACTGAACATTATATTAGTTATAAAACCGAGACAGTCTGAAAAACTGGCACTGGGCATCTACTAGGAAACAACTGCAATTGGCCCAGTTTTTAGAAGAATCCCATGTAAAATAGCTAAGATTTATAATATACAATATGTTAAAAGTGCTAAAAGTTTGTAATTGACATTAATTATTTGAAAGTTGAAGAATAACATAAAGCTTAGCCATTTTACATGGGATTCTTCTTTGTAGAGGTTGACTGGTTTGCTCTCATGTGCCAGCAATGCCCCTCTGCATAGGACAAACCAACCAACCTCTACGCAAAAGAATAAATGAACATCAAAAATGACAATACCGGAAACCAGAAGGAGAATAGTTCAATCTTCCAGGACACATCAAGGACTTAAAGGTCATGTGGGACACAGCTTTAGTTTGGAAGGCCACAAGCATGGTTAAGTAACATCCTTAAGGGTTAACACACAGCTAGGCTTGAAGACAGAAGAGTTACCAACATTCCAGTCTTACTCTTACCTATAACTAAAACATAACTTGTACTATGCCTTACTGCATTTCTACTGTGTTTCTAAGTAACAACAGAAACGGGGTTTCTTAGAGCCCCAACTGGATTTATCTGGTCCATGAGTATGCAAAGTAGAATTTCTTTCTGCAACATAAATGTAACTTACATTTTTTGTGTGTGCATGAGCATCTGGAAGCACCTTAACTCTTGAACTGAAGGTTTTTTTATTTTAGAAAATATATGAGATGCATAATATATAAAGTAAGACTGTGTCTTTAGAACTGCGCAACTAATTCCCCCAAAGAATTTCTCAGATAGTGTACCATTCTAGATGACATTTTCAAAACCTTGGGGATTTTGTGGTATGGCATTAGGATTAACCATTTCTTTAATAAGTTCCCTGGCTCTGTTGACATTGCTGGACTTTCCAAAAGCAGCTCTTTAAATGCTGGATGGTGAATTCAGGGCTGCTTGTCCACAAGGTGCACCTAGGCAATTCCCTGGAGTGACAAAGTTTTCACTGTGGAAAATGTGGGGCACATACCCATGACAGAACTGCTATTTTGAGGAAGGATGCCTTCCTCAAAATTTGAACAGTTGAACAAAATTTGAGTCCAGTAGCATCTTTAAGACCAACAAGGCTTTATTCAAGGCATAAACTTTTGTGTGCCTGCACACTTCCTCAGATACAAATTGAGCTGATGAGAGAGAGAGAGAGAGTTCTAGGACTACTAGGCAAATTGAAAATCAATATGTCTGCAGGACTAGATCGCATACACCTGAGCATTCTTTAACTCACATACAAAATTTTCTACTAATTAGTATATATTACTTCGTATATACCAGGGGTGGCCAACGGTAGCTCTCCAGATGTTTCCCTTCCTCAACAGCACTGACCAGTTTTAGAGAGATTTTTCTGAAAATGAAGTTACTTCTGAAGAAGAGGCGGGTTTGGGAGAGTGCCCTGGAAGTGACATCACAGGAAAAGGTGGAATTTTGGTTCAGTGTGCCCCGGAAGTGACATCACTTGGTCCTTGACACCACAGGAAATGACATAATTCCTGTCTCCCGGCTCCACCACCAAAGTCTCCTGGCTTCACACCCAAATTTTAGTGGGCCACGAAAAAGTGTAAAAATAACTGGCCACAGGAAAGAAAAATTTGGGAAACCCTGTGGTAGACAATATACTTGGACTTCCAAAAGGCTTTTGATAAGCTACTTTACCAAAGCCTCCTGAAGTGGCTTAGCAGTTATGGCAGAAGAAGATTGGATTTCTCAAGGAGTAAAGGTTGGTTAAATGGCAGGAAGGAGAGAGTAGGAATAAATGAACAGGTCTTGCAATGAAGTGAGCAGTAAGATCCCACTAGGATCAATACTGGGGCAAGTGCCATTTAATTTCTTCATAAATTATTTGGAACTGGGGCTGAATGGTGGTCAAGTTTGCAGATGCTACCAAATTATCAAAATGGTGAAAACCAAGGTGGATTGTGAAGAGCTACAGGATGGGTGATCTCTCCAAATTGGGTGAGTGGGCAACTACATGATAAATGAAGTTCTTTGTGGTTAAGTATAAGGTGATGCATACTGGAACAAAAAGACATAATTTTAAAAACATGTTTGAAAAAAGATGACTATGGGGAAACAGAGGTAGATAAAATTATGCGTGAAGTGGAGAAAGCTGATAGAGGGAGCTTGTTCTTCATTTTCTCAAATACTAGAACTTAAGCCATTCAATGAAATTATTAGGAAATAAGTACAAAATAGACAGAAATGCTTCTTTACTCAATAAATACAATGAGAATGTGAAATTCACTGCCAGTTAGTGATGGCTATTATAACTTTAAAAGAGGGATAGATGGATTCATGGAGTCCATCAATGGCTCCTAGGTATAGCGACTGAAGGGAGCCTCCATATCCAGAGGCAGCAACACTCTGAATAACAGCAATAGAAGGCGGCAGCAGGAGAGGACCTTGGGCTCTATCCTCAGTTTATATAGCCTTGCAGGGAAACTGGTTGACTGGTGTGTAAAATGGGATGCTGGTCTGATCCAGCTAACTCTTATGTTAGCAAGGACGCCATGCTTTTGGCCTGCAGTCATGTTCTGCTCCAGGATGCACCCCTGGCCCCAGTGGGTGGTCCATTGGTGACTGCTCTGAAAGATGACTGCTCATGAATGACTGGAATTTCATTATTTGAGCTGAGGCCAGTAGGACAAACATGCCCTTGATTCTTACTGGCTTTTGAGATGCTTTCCTTTATAGATATTGAAGCAGGCCATTCATTTTTGCTTTCAGTTTACCTGTACTCTTGCACCAAAGATAAGAACAA